>NC_092858.1:174505324-174538696 GCF_032062135.1 Pyxicephalus adspersus
AGCTGTAGGAAGAGTGCAAAATGATTCCCTTTTCTGCTTTACTTACAAATAAAATTTGTATTCTTGTATTTATTTGAGTGTCATTAGAATTTGCCTTGTTCAATTTTAGGTTGAGTTGGGCTTTAACTGAATTATAAATCTTTCTAAAGTAAAATGGTGAACGTATATGTATTACAGGTAATATTTGAGTTCAGCTTTATATTGAGAGCACTTTGGTGCTTGTTTGCCCACCTGACAATAACATACCGGGTGTAATGTCTAATTTTTCTCTTCCAAATCACCTAGAAGATTCCCAGGGTGCAGTAACAGAGATTCTACGTTGTGTGTCTATGTTCTCATTAGACCTTTATGTGCATGAAATAAAATCCAATCATTATTATCTATAAAGCCCCATGATGTATAATGTCCTCTACTGTGCAAAGAAGAAAGTTTACTTTGCAATGGGAATAAGTTGGTGGTCTGATTTGTCCTTACGTGCCTCTATTTATCTCCCAGTAATTGAGCATTATGTCTCCGGTATTTGTCTTGCGGTTACCTTGTATCACTTCAGAGAGAGGTTACCCCTCCGCCATATTCCACCTCAGCGGCAGCCATCCCAACTCCTCGCAGGGCCATTGTGATCAGCGTCAGGCCTTGGAGGTACTTTGTAAATATGAACTCCTATCATCATTTCACTTCAAAAGACACCCTGATGCATGCAAACTGCCATTATAATTATCTTAAGCTGCATCATCAAGATGTAAATGATCTCTTCCATGTGGAGGAGTGCTCCTCTATGTTCCATCTGGGAGGTTCTCCAGATCTATGCTTCCGCAGAGCCTGCTTCATAACTGTATAATCTTTTCACAGCATCAGCTGCAGCGCTGCCGAGAAAGCAGAGCAAGCTGAGGAAACAAAAAGCACACAATACATCACGCTAACAGAGCCCCGATCTCATATGATCTCGCCCAGGAAGTATTGGAAGGCCCACCTAGGCCTAGAGTTGAGGAGAAACAAAGGCTAAAAGAGAAAAAAGCAACCCTGTAATAAAATAGTTTTTCTTAACCATGATAAGGAAATGTCTAAACAGAAATTACATGACTAAAGGTCTGGGAGATCTGGCCTGAACACCTACCTGTATGACCAAAAATTTGGAGTGTCAGACCCTAACATCTACCTGTATGGCTAAACGTTTGGGACATCTCATCTCAACACCTGTCTATATTGCCAAATAATTGGGACATTTGACCCTAATATCTACCTATATGGCCAAATGTTTGGAATGTACGACCTCAGCAACTACCTATACGACTAAATGCTTAAGAGAACTGTCCCTAACACATACCCATATAGTCAAACATTTGGGACATCTGACCTCAACACCTACCTATGTAGCCAAACATTAGGGTCATCTGACCTCAACACCTACCTATATGGGCAAACACTTGGTATGTTACCCTAAAACATTTGTGGGCACCCCTTTAAATGATTGAGTTTTGGTGTTTCCATTGAAAGGTTCACATTATTCTACAACATATGACATATGGGTAGCACAGTTGGCTAAGTGGTTAGCCTTCTTGCCTTTGCAGCACTGGGGCACAGGTTTGTATCTCAGCCAGAACTTTATCTGCAAGGAGTTTGTATATTCTTCCGTGTTTTTGTGGGTTTCTTTTGGGCACTCTCATTTTTTCCTACATCTTAAAAACATGAAGTTAATTGGCTTCCCCTCGAAATAGGCTTTGTTAATACCGAATGACTATGGTAGGGACATTAGATTGTGGGCCGCTTTGAGGTACAGTTGGTGACATGACTATGGACTTTGTACAATGCTGCGTAATATGCCAGTGCTATATATATATACAATATAATAATATGATGCATAGGCTTATTTAGCCTGCTTTCTGGAGTGCAGTGCCTTATGGGAAGTTCTTCTGGGGAGTTGTCACCACTGTCCTTCCCCTATTATACGGTGTTACAGACCCTTTACATCCCATGATCTAAGATTTCAAAAGAAAGTATATATATATATATATATATATATATTTATATATATATATATTTATAAAGCTGGATATAAAGTGAGATGCTAAGCTTCCTCTATCAAATACTGAAATATCAACTCTGGGTGAGCTGATTCTTTATTCAACACAGATTTAGGTTTTTTAAGGAACAGAGAAAAGAAAAAGCTGGAGGAAATGAGCTAACAAAAAAGCACATTATTAAATATATTAAATGCAATTACAGATCAATAACTAAATAAAAATAGCTATAATTGGAAACAAAATAATGTTGTAATGTGATTGAAGTACTGATAGAAGGATATCCAGGTCCTGTGTTTGCTGAGCTTCGATCATTCCACAGTGAATGTCTGGGTGAATTCATCACCCTCCTGACAACGTGCACAGGCTATGGAGGTCACAGCCATCAGCTGTTGGTGTTCCGCAGTTGCTGGTGGTCCAGAGGCGTTCACTGACACAACTCTGTGCTCGTATTGTCTGTCAGATTACTTTGCAGAATCACTGTGTGTGGCCGGTATAAAAGCATGACAAGCTGATGTTTGTCCTCTCACCTACTCTAAAATATTAGGTTATTTTTAGCTGGTGGTAGTATATATCAACAGCCCAGTGTGTCCAATTCCTAGCCAGCGCACAAAGGGCAGCCGCAGGCAACAATTAAAATCGGTGGACTGCTAATGCTGTGAATGAAATGTTGCAGCTGTGCTAAAATCATAAAAGCTCTCACTGTACCTATAGGGTTCATTCACACCGTGTGTATTGGACAGCTTACTGGATGCAGGCCTACTTCAATCAGAAGTAAAATTACATTGCTTTACACACTAATTTAGTGTGTGTTGAGGAAAAATTAGACATGCTGCATGTAAATGCAACACAATACAAAATGATTTGACTTTTAAGAAAAAAAGAAATGCATTAAAAAAACAAGACAATATACATCAGCTAAGGAAAATTAAATGCAACCTAATTGCAAAGCTCCCAGTCATAATTAGTATTAATTTGATGCATTGGACTTGATTTATATAAGTTCTCCAAAGCTGAAAAGGATACACTTTCATCAGTGAAGCCGAGTGATCCAGCAAACCTGGAACTGATTTGCTAGCAAATGTTTTGAATCCTTAACCAAATTCATTCCAGGTTTGCTGTATCACCCAGCTTCACTGATGAAAGTGTATCCTCTCCAGCCTTGGAAAGCTTTAATAAATCAGGGCCATTGTATCAACAGGATTTTTACTGTACAGCAGCCTTTTTTAATTGTTTTACCCTGGGAAATCCTTCACATTCAGGTGTCAAGGAGCCCCTGCTATATTCAGTCAATGGGGAAAAAAGCATTTTGCATTGAATGCTTCCTATAGATTAATGGTCAGATTGTCACCTGTACAGCTTAAAATGCCTTTGGTTTCATGCAGATGGCTCTGTAGTGTTGGCCATGGAACTATGCAGACATCCTCTTTTGAGAAGTCAATCAGTCACAGCTCTTGGTGCCATCAGTCACAGGAGCCCTTGGTGACTTTTAGAGGAACCCTGGGTTTTACAGAACCCTGGTTGAGATTGTCTTCTGTAGACCAAAATCCCTCGTTGTTACAGTTTGTAATGGGCAATGTCTCTCTCTGACAATTATGAAGGGCAATGCTTGGAGCAAGAAATGGTCTGTAAAATACTTTAAAGTCAAAAACATTTAGAAAACAGTTGCAAAACCTGTCAGGTTTGTTTATTTACTTGGCATCCAAGTGATCCAAGGGACATTTCTCCTCACTTCCTGTCCTGTAGATAGAGCAGGAAGTATCCAAAGTGAAGAAAATCCCCTTAGTTGTCAGCAGAAGTGTCCCCAAGGGAAGATTTCCCCTGTAATTCTGGTAACAACTAAGTTTATGGAAAGTTCTCAGTATGCAGTTCAATCATAAGTGAACAATTTCAGTCCAGGAGAGGATCCGGTACTACTGTGGAAGACTGAAGAAAAGACTGAATACCTAAAGAAATCCTAATATACAAAAAAATATGTATGCAGACAAACTCACATGCAAAAAAGAATAAATGCAGGAATTTCATGTTTGCCTGGGGTGTATCTTTTCACAAAAGCAGTGTGTAGAAACAACAGGTTCTCCTTGCAGTGGAATAGAAAAACATTTTATTTATGATAATAATAATAATGAGACTAAAAAAATCTTGATGTGGAACCAGACCTCTTTATTGAAAGGAAACTATTATGTATTTTCATTGAGTGCACGTTATTATTGTCAGGTGTATATGATCATAAAGCTTTTAATGTGACTTTTGCTTTTTTACATACCAGCCATTAAATATTTCTGATCCGCTTGTACATTCAGCTTCTCGCAGCTATCGGAATGTCTACAATTTCAGGAGCCAGAAGCTGTTGACACAGCGATAGCAGTCTAATAAGAAGCAGTCAATTTAAGTTGGTTGTTTGTTTATATTAAAGTTTCTACTTACATATCCATGTGATTGTTTGATAAAATGATCAATTCAATATTCATCACTATAAAATAAAATCCGAATGTGTGGGCGAAATCCAGCTTACTTTTAGTTGAATTTCGAGTTTGGAAAATATCTTATATCAGTTTTCATGGCTTAGGTTGGTGGAGAGGCGAGTAGCATTCACCTGAGTTGCTTTGCCTAAACTCGTGCAACTCCGCGTTCCATCACAGGACGCTGCCATCTTCCTTCTCTTCGTCCTCCCAGAGTCAATCTTTGCACATCCTTATTGACTTTGCCAGGATGATGTACCTGCATGGGAAATCATTCATCCCTCCCAAATGCAAGAAAAGCCAGGATTTCCAGGTTTCCCTTAGAACCAATCAACATTTGCAGCTCAGCTTTGTTGCCAGAAACCTGAAGCAATCAGGCAGGTAAGACAGATTATGGCAGAAGGGACATCGCCTATCACTTTCTACAATGACCTACCGGATCATGGAAACTTAGGTTCTGCTTTGAGGACCTGAATTAATGTGCTGCCTTATGCCAATGCATACTAGGAATCAGACCCTAAGGAAGACCTGTGGTCAGCCCAACCTTGCTATATAGCTACACATGTATGCCATAGCGAGAACCTACAATTACTGCACAACATTTTCAGTTTTCTTACTACACACAATGGGGGCCTTGTACTGTAACCCTTGGTGCTTTTTCAGTGTCATCCATTGCACTGCTGCTTACCTTACCCCACTTTTAGTTTTAATAAATTTTTATTGGATTTTACAAAATAGAAATATACCAATTCAATAAAAGCAGATAAGACAACAATCAGTATAAAAAGAAAAGGGAAAAACATGCCAAATACCATATATCAATGTAACCAGATGACACAGAACAACAACAACATTTGAATTATAAAACCCAGAAAGGTAAAACCTTGAAGTCAATAGAGACTATAACATATATAAAAGTTCATTCGAGACAGCCGCAAATGGGGAGCAAAAATCACAGGCCCTGGTCATATAGATTATCTAAAAAAACACTCCCTTTTTGGGCAGTCCGGTTGCCCCTAGCCTAACCCATACCTTACTTTTGCCCATCGCTTTGATAAGTCGAATCAATAGAAAGGCATACGAAGGGGCAGGAAAAAGTTGGCGGAGATTTGTCACACTGATACTAAACCTTACAATCAGAATCTTCTTAAGTATGATCTGTTCAGCAGAATTTACCAAAATATGTGTATCTCAAACGACTAACCTAACAAACTGATTCATTCTATACACATTTTTAACAGAATCAAATTGAATGCTGGCACATACATCATCATGCTCACTCAAAATGATAGTTCTACACAATCCAGATCAGAATCAAGTCACATTAACTTGGATTTTCCTGCCAGGATTAATTGGTTCTTTTTGGGGGAAAAATAAAAAAGATTATTAATTAAAGGTACAGACATATTCTGCATTAATTCATCATATCACTACATTTATGGTCAGTATACAGATGATCTAACTGGTGTGCCATCTGCCTGAATTCATCCATGGGTACACAAAAATGCACCTACTAGATTGTAAGCTCTTCAGGGCAGGGTCCTCTCCTCCTACATCACTGTCTGTATTAGTCTGTCATTTGCAATCCCTATTTAATGTACAGCGCTGCGTAATATGTTGGCGCTATATAAATCCTGTTTATTAATAATAATAATGGCCGCTCCGGCTGTGTATTTTGTTCTAAATCATAGAACATTTTTTGAAGATTTTTGAAAATTCTCCCACCTCCTAGGTTGATAGCTGTTCTTGGCAGGGTCTTCTCCTCCTCTTATGTCACTGTTATTATTATTATTATTATTATTATTAAACAGGATTTATATAGCGCCAACATATTACGCAGCGCTGTACATTAAATAGGGATTGCAAATGACAGACTAATACAGACAGTGATACAGGAGGAGAGGACCCTGCCCCGAAGAGCTTACAATCTAGTAGGTGGGGGAATTTCACACACAAAAGGATGGGAGATATGTAGTGTGGGAAGTAGTGATGGTTTCAAATGACAGAAGAAGCCGGGTAGGCAAGTTTGAAAAAATGGGTTTTGAGTGCTCTTTTAAATGAGCAGAAAGTAGGAGCAAGCCGAATAGGACGAGGAAGACCATTCCAGAGAGTTGGAGCAGCTCTAGAGAAGTCTTGTATCCGTGCGTGTGATGAGGTTATGAGTGACTGTATCTCTCTGTCATTTGCAACCGCTATTTAATGTACAGTGGAATATAATTGGCTCTATATAAATACTGTTTTTTATTATTATTTGTATTATTATTAATATTATTAATAATGATAATAATAATAAATACTAATAACACCATTCGCATAACACTTTGTCAAAAGCTATTCACAGAAATAAGTGAGCACAAATACATCCAATTTGATATGTAGGAAATAAATATGAAGAATAGGCCCCATGCAGCCCTAGATTGGCTCTGGAATTTTGCAGAAATTGGGGATGGCAGGATTACATTGAAGCAATTACAACGTCTTCCTTCTCTGGGCGGCCATACGCTGTTCACAGGCCCGGGGTAATCCCCCGTCAGCCTTTACTCATTCATTCATACTGGCAGTAGCACATGTTTTCTATTTCCCAGCTATACATAGTAGCTCAACGTATAGACTATTTGCATACGAGGCTGAAAAAATCCAGAGCCGCATTCCAGGCCGGGCTGCCTGAGTGTGCTGACCTTAGAAAACTCTTGTTCTATTTAAAGCTCCTTACACAGCTACAAGTCACTGGGATGTGTGGTTGGGGAGGAGGTGGGAGAAGCTCATTGTAGTGTTAATCTGCAGGGCTAAAGAATTACACACTGCACAGTGCAGATTTACTACTCGCCTTTTCCTAGGCCCCAACCAGCGGGAAGTGCTTCTGCTTACTTAATGCCACTGCTAAGTAACTGCTAGGCTCCTAGAGCATGGATAACTTTTACTTTCAGTGGTTCTGCATCTTTTATTTCTACTATAGGATTGCGGCACAGTGGAACTATGGTCAAAAACCTTAACAAATTTATATTAGAGACCTACAATAGCATTGACTCTTGCTTTTCTAAATCCTCTCCAAGATTGTTTTCTTACTTGTTGGTTGGTTATTTTTACATCAGGTTGACAACGCTATTCCTTCTGCAGCTATATCATCTCTTGTATATGTATTGTGTTGGTATATTAAGCCATTTGCTTGGCCCACCAAAAAAGCCAGTGGAAAATTAGACCTACAAGATCCACCTATAGGAGAAGTAATAATTTTGTAGAAGTTCACGATTTTAGAGTTAAGAATATTACTTTGGCTAGCAGGACTAAACACCTACCGTAAAAACGTTCCAGCATGACGCAGGCGTCTTGCCCCATTATAAGCAGAGCGGCCTGGCAGGCACACAATACAGGCTGGCACGCTCTCTGCGTGGTCCTTGCCGACATAAGATTAGCACATTTGCTTTCATACCTTTTTTTATTAAAGCCCAAACCTTCAATCCCCTCCTGTTATGACTTATGAATAAGACTGTGTGGCTTTCATACGACTATGTCACATATGTCAGAACACATTTTTGGCATGGAGTCCCTAATAGGGCAGCTGTGACTACTACAAATGGCGTTATAAACATCACTTCTGCTGGAAGGAGGCCGGTCCACACTCTCTAGGTTTCATTTCAAGGTCCTTTCCATCTCTTTGTGCATAGATGCAGGTGCCGGTGTCATCCTCCACATAAAATAAAGCTATGATTTAATTTAGAGTTGTTGCACTTGTAGCAATAAATGCTTTATATAATAAAGGTTGTAATGTTAGAATTATTATGTAGCTTCATCTTTTTCATTTGTTGCTGTGCAAAATCTGTGACCAATTCAAGCAACTTGTGGGTAAGTTTGGTCATGCAACACATAGTTTTTCATCCTTTATTGCACCTCAGTGCTACGGATCTCCTGCAGCCTCTTGTTGTCAGGGCAGCTTTCCTAATAGTGACAACAGCTGTGTTAGTATAATGTGTGATTAAATGACAACTCCAGAGTCCTCTTTGACAGTATAACAATGCATGAGTACCACTGCCAGACATAGTTGTCACCTGATAACAGGAAGTACCTGATCAAAAGTTACAAGACTACAGTGTATTATTTTGCTGAATGCTGCAGTTTTAAAATATGTACATAAACTGTACCATTCTAAAATAACTTTAGCAGCACTGAGATGGAAAAAAAAATATTATATAGAAAATCAGAACTAAAGCCAGTGGATACTCACCTGTCCCCGTTCCATAGTGGACACCGCTATTTTCTTCCTACTTCTCTTCCTTCCCATCCTTGGCCATTTTGATTGGCCGGGTTGATGTAACTCCTTCACAGGCAAGACTAATCATTGTGGTGACAATGTTCCTATGAGACATTGGGCCTGATTTGTCAAAATAATTAGACTATCATGGGTGTTGAAAACTGGATGATCCCGCAGACCTAGAATGGATTTCCTAAAAATAGTTTGCTATTAGTTGGCAAATCTGGACCAGATTCATCCAAGGATTGCTGGATCATCCGTGTTCTCCCATGATGGTCTGTCTTCCCTAGTCATAGAGAGTTTTATTTAATCAGACCTGATATGTGCATTCACCTTTTGAATTCATAGTATTCACATGTACAAACCCTCCCTTGTGTAGCTATCAGAAATCCCTGAGACTGCTGTTGGGTGCTACCATCTTGGACTTGATATCAGCAGCCCCAGCAGATTCAGAGTTGTCACTCAAGTAACATTCTATACCATTCACTTTTTCTCGTCTCTTGGTTGCTATATAAAAATATATAAAAGATAATACTATGAAGCTAAGACTCTGCGAGTAAGCATTACAGAAGAAGTAATAAAAAGAATAAAAGGTCCATATTGGGCCATATTGGAAATGTTTCCTTTAACAAGCAAGATTCCCCAACATATATGTACATTATGGCGGACCTGCCAAAAGAACTCCTTAAGTGCTGCAATCTCCATAACCCCCTCAGCTGCCAGTGTTTCATTCTTCACCTTTCTTACTTGTGGGTTTAGAATCTGTGGCCATTTTTGGCTGGGTCAGGGTGATTGTGATTCACCTGCATGCTCACTCCTTGAGAATTACTGAGCTCCCTGCACCGGAACGTGAGCACATGTGCACACCAGTGTTTAAATGTCACGGCACAGAACCATTCCAAAACCGTACACCTAATTGCACATGCACACCTCAGTGTATGAGATCAGGAAGAAATGCTGACAGGGTGTAGGTATCATCTTTGACAGAAGACACTTCACTGCCATAAGAAATGCCAGGCTGTCAGCAGAGATAAATCACACTTTTATTTTCACTTTAAAATGCATGACTTTTTTTCTGTGCTTTTATCTGCAATTTTTTAGGTTGCTGAAAGGGTTTCTTTAACAAAAAAAAAAAAAAGTTAGACGCTTGCAATACAATGTTCCTTTCACTTTTATTAGAAGTTCTTTAGCTCCTACAAGTCTGCTGAGGCTATTGACATATCCTTTTCTTTTCTCTATATCCGTTTCTTGTTTGCCCCATTCCCAGTAACAACCTGAACACTTATATTCTGGGAAGGGCTTCTGCCTTCCTTCTTTTTGGCCTGCTCCCCTCACCGTTCCTCCCGCGTCCTTGTCACCGGCAGTCAAATAAGGACAGTTTTTACCAGTCGTTCCTGCTGGGTTTTTTTTCCTCCTCAATGCCAGTACATGTATTTGTTATTCTTTATAACTCTCTTTGAAGTCAGGAATCCGAGGAGAATCTAAAAACGACCAGATGTTTCTCTTGTGCAGTCAGAAAAGCAGCAAGGATTATGCTTAATACAAAACCATAACACTCCAAGTCTTCATCTTGGTGTGCGCATCCCTACGACACCCATAAAAGACGCACTTCACATCACTTGACCTGGAGGAGTGCCATGTAAATGCCTTTAAACAATGCATTATGCACATACATTCTGAAGGCGTAAGATATACAAGCGTCGTCCGGCTAGACCGTTTATTATGCAAAAGGAAATTATTCACCGAAGTAACTCAATGCTGGATATGTGCTTTAATATCTTCCCTGGGAATGAAAGATAGAGATGTTTATTTCCATAATAATATAATAATATTTAAGTTTATAAAGCTGCTTTTTTATCAAATGAAAATTGTAAGGGTATAATCAACTAAGAACCAACAAATAAAGTCAATTATTCATAATGCATGCACTTAGGATATCTGTTGGTGGTTACTGTGGAGACATATATTAGAAGATTGCTTATAGCTAAAACCCAATCAAAGTGATATAGACATCACTAAATATATTTATGAGCTGTCTTGCTTGACAAAGGATTGGTATTCCTGTCCATCCATTCCCCAGTGTTCTCCCCAACCCCTTTTAGTCGGGCACACCACCTAGCACTTTTCAATAACCACCTTGTTGTTTTTCGATGGTTACTAAAAAAATTGGGTCACAGTACAGGGGGCAGCCACCCACCTACTGCTTCTTCTTACCCAGCAAAAAAAATTCTAAGGAGCATTCTGCATTCCTGAGATAGAAAAGCTCTTTCATGCTACAGAGTCAACCTAGTGACCTGAATTTTCTCCACTGAAGTTTAGCAACACAACAAAGTCACCTCCCTGCCCTCGGCCTGTGAATTATAAAAAGAAACAGTATTATGGACACTTCCAGCAATGACAAAGTCTTTTTTCTAGTATGCATATACTAAATTGTGTGTGTTTTTTTATATATAAATTAAGGAGCCCCCTTAAAGGAAAACTAGTTTATAAATTCTAGTGTTTTTTTTTCATTATGTGCATAAAGGTTTTATTGGGTAGAGGTGCACTCTTGGCAGGCAGTTTGCAAAGCCAACACATTGCATGGGTACATTTTAGCAGTCTGTGAATAACTTAGGGCAGGTTTAGATTGCCGCAGGAGCAACCAAACCTCTATGGCCACCTATGGCTGGCACCTTGCCATCCACTCAGGTGCCCGCACCACAGCGCTGTTTCTTAGGGCTCTATTTATAAAACAGGGAATCTGACATTCCTTGGCAGGAATCAGGTACTGCCATTGAAACATGTGAAGCTGGAAGATTCCCATGAGAGAATACCAGTTTTAAAGAACCAGCATTTGCAGATTTGACAACAGGTGGCAGTGAGTGGTACTGAACCTTTTCCTCATTCAGCTTGCATTAGGCTGAGGCAGGTAGACGCTGCAAGTAGCTTCTTCCCCAAGGCCGCTACATGGTGCGATGAAGCGATAACTGCACCGTAACCTCCCTGCCAGTCTGAGGCTTACAGAAATGTTTCCGACTCTCTTCAGAGATAGAGGGGCAAAAATTGCAGCTCAACAGCTCAACCCTTGAGTAGACATACAGAGAATTCCAAAGCGGTATGTATAAAATAATAACAAAAAAATAGCATAATACTAAGGCAGTAATCATTTTATAGAGATCACTATACATTGCAAGAACAATCCACATGTGTTCCATGCAGGTAACACATAGGGCCACATAGCCTGGAGAGGATATACTTTCATCGGTGAAGTCGGGTGATCCAGCAAACCTGAAGTTCCTAAAAGGCAGTTGTTTTCAGTCCTGGACCAGATCTATTCCAGGTTTGCTGGATCACCCAACTTCACTGATGAAAGTGTATCCTGTATGGTACGTCGTACATTCACCATCTCTCTTCCCGTTCCCATTTATCAAATATTAACTTATTAGCTAACTTTTTTTTTAGAAGTCTTGATAAAACACACCATTTGTTTCCCACATGCTGCGCTGCCATATTCCCCTTTGAAGCAAGTAACACAATCTCATTCTTTGCGACACATTTAGCTCCACCCTAATTAAGCTTTAATCCCCGGTGTAAGAAGAGAGAAATCCACTCCAGCGAGGCCACAGCCGGTGCTCGGGTTAAACGCCGATTTCTCCAGCCCTGCCAGTGTTCCACACCATGAAAGCATATTAAGAATGCCAAATGATGCTGTAATCAGTAGAGAATACAGATGTCCCATAACTAAAGGGAAATGTTAATCCTTGTCTTCTACAATCCTCCTAATGCAAACTCATAAAATTTTGTTGTTTCCTAATATTTATCTCATGGGGTGTATGTCAAGCCAAACGTTTGTTTTCTCCAATTTTTGGATAGGATGGTGAAGGTTTTGAACTACAGCTAAGGTTTTACTATGTAGGAATACCTCTCTCCTATGGAACTCTGGGTAATGGTAAAAACCAGGGGTTCTAACTGTTCCCCACTCTTCCAAAACAACTTTGGTTGAACATACACTTTAAAACTGAACACTGGACAGAGATTTCTTACCTTTCTTGCATTTGTTCCTACATCCTATTCTTCACAAGCACTCTCTATTATTTTGTGTTTCCTCCTAAAGCTGGAGAATCTTTTTATTATATCCTTAGACTAGAAGAGTTCCTGCTGTAGAATCGAGAAGCTACCACTGGATCTAAAATATAGATATCCGGTAATACCGGGAGGGAGGGGGAAAAAGGGGGAATGAGGGAGTGATGGGGATGGGGATGTTCCCTGTTCTCCCCAAGATAAGGGGTCTATGCAATTGGGCCTCCCTCTTTAGTAGCAAAGGAAAATTTTCCTTTGCTAGCATTTGACTATGCAACAATCACAACTTGCGGGTCTTCAACTTCAATACATTCATTATACAACCTGCAACCTTCTATAAGCACAAGACCATAGGATGAATACCCTTATTCACCCTAACCTCTCATCAATTGGTACTCTACAATTTTGTTAGTTTAAATGAATCCTACTGGATCACAAATTGTATTAAGTCACATCCCCCTGAAGAAGCCTAATCTGGGCGAAACGCGTCAGGGACTTGTATACAGAAAATACGGTCTTATTATATTATTACCTTTTCTCATTTTTCTTTGCTGTCTACCGTTCATGCTAGCAACAATTTGTCTAGGAAAACACCCCATTTCTGTGACTCAGAACAGAAATAGGTGTAACTAACAGAACATGTTATGTTCACTTGCAATAATATTCTTACTTCTGTGTTTTCTGTACAACATAACCAGGCAAGACAATGTACTACATGTTCTAGGTTTGTGAACTAAGTATTTTTATGACTTTGTTATATATGAAGTAAATATAAAATAATACATTCATAGCTTGACTTAAAAACTCTTGAGCCTCAAAACCTCTTTCTTTGCTTTCTCCTTGCACTCCATGGTTTACCACTGGATCTGTCTTGCACCCAGCACTTCAATTGTGTTCCCAGCTCATTCTACCCATCCTTCCCAGGCTTCTCGCTTGAATAGCATGGAGGAAAGGAAAGCGGGGACGAGCCTACATTACTGGGTGCATGAGAGATTCAGGGCTCACACCCAGATGTACAGAGGGGCCCTTACTTATCTAAGAATGTAACAAGGAGATTTGTAGGTTTAGAGCAGTGTTCTCAACCAGGGTTCCTCCAGAGCTTTCCAGGGTTACTGAGAGTTTAAGGGTTCCGCCATATTGATAAGATTGAGAAAGGCTGCATTAGAGAATACAGCTGAATTAGGGTACAACACTCCTGATGAAGAGAAAGGGGAAGCAAGGTGTATCAAATGTTATTTTTGATTTCGGTTATTTTAGTTTGTACAGAGTATGGGGTTGTTTTTTTTCTACCTGTGCCCTACTGGGGAGGTTTTCAATAACTTCCCATTCCAGAAACACAATAGGAAGTAAGAAGACATCTATTCAAAATCGGGGGATATCTAGAACAATAAAATGTAACTCAGTGTTGCACTTTTAAAGCCTTTGTATTTATCTCCTCCTTGTGTTTGTGTTATAGTTTTGATGCTGGTCTGGGCTCTGAACACTTGGAGACACTACAAGAAGAGTTTAAAGCCATCACTGGGTGAGTAGAGCCATATGGGTCAGATTGTGCCACGATTTATGGATGATGGGGTTGTGTTTTTCTTGATATGACTTATTTTCCAGTCTATGGATTGTTGGAGAGCAAATTAGGAACTGGTCGATGTGATTGTAATATGTATATGTATGTTCCCATCTCCCAACTTTTTTCCGTGAAAGGATAGCAGCTGTTTGAATCAGTTGGATTGCTGAAGCCCTCATTGTTGGCAGTTGGGTGCAGAAGACATGTGCAGAATGTTTCCTTTTCTTATTTGCGATGTTGTCTCTAACTGAAGCAACCAAGAGAATTGTGTCATCATAGTTGCAATTGCTTTACAGTAGTGATATGTATTATACTGGTTGTAAAATGTGATTCATTTCAGGTTGGTGTGTTATAATTTGTATGGAAAACCCTGTGCAATTCTATCATTTGCAAATTATTGTTTCTGTATGCTATATGAGGATGTTAAGTGTTTGCAATGGCTGAATTTGTGAGGATATTATGGATTTGGAATTTTGTTTGGTTCCGCCCTCTGCTGGGTATATCTTGCTTATTATAATGTGCCAGTCAGATTAGGTTTTGGTTTGTTGGTCAGCCCTGGGTATAACAGGATCTTTGTTACTCTTTCTGGTGAAGATGCTTTGGCTTACAGAAAATACATAAGTGAAAATATTAAAATTCTGACCAGGCTTTTGGTTTTGGCTAACAGAAACATATACTATCTTAATGTACTAGTAGATTTATTTGTGCTTGATTTTACCCAAAAGGTAAAAAAAAACAGCTTTGCAACTATTGTATTTTGTTTGATCAAGTGCTAAAGTGTCAGTGCCGGGGATGATATACAGAATCGTGATGTTATAATATAAAGGCCTAGGTGATGAGTGACAATACTAAAAAATGGCTGCTGTAGTTTGGTTTCCTTCCCCCCCTCCCCAGTCCTTGCTTGGATTGTAAAGGAGCGACAACTTCCTCCATGTGTTTAATTGCACTACATTTATTTTTTTTTTCATAGCTGTATCAAAAGTTGTTTCTTTTTAAAAAGTTCAAAGATTTTTTTGAACTGCATGGTACCTGAGAGGTCACTGGAGCAGTCAGGGCCTCTCTCACCTGTAAGATTACCCTGACACATCTTTCGGCACGTCTCGGTGAACAGAGCGTGACGCGATGTATCCGGTGCTCTCACAGAGCCGTTCTTTATTTCCACAAACATTCGGCATCGTACAGAAGGGAGAGGCAGGAAGGGCAGCTTCACGCCAAACACGTTTTGTAAGAATACACTCAGGCCTCCTCATTACTCCTTGATATCAGGAGACGCCTGACACACTGGGATGGCGGCCAGGCGCTGCCTCGCCCTTTTTTTGTGACAGAGCGCCCAGCATGCCTTGCAGGCCTTTCATTGTAAACTCTAGCAAAAAAAAAAAAAAACACAATGCGGTGCCAGTAGAAGCAGCTCTTGCTAAATCATGCCACCTGTAAAATCTGCAGGATCAATGGGCACCGTATGGATACAAGGCTCTAGCTCCTCATTTATTGTCTGTAGGCGCGTTGTGCTGCCATGCATAGTTGCCACAGAGATACCCTGCATCTTGTTAAAGTGGCAGTAAATCTAAAATGTTACTTGATTTGGAGAAATCAATTTTACCTGAATGCATCCAAAACTCAAAGCATTTGACATTACCCATGTTCATATGCCCATTGTTCCTTGTCGTTCGCCATAAAAGAGGCTGTAATATCCTTGAGATTACTAGCCCGAAAGTCACCTGGGTGTTGAATGGTGCAGCCCCCTAATATCAAGGCATCTGTTGGGCGCCTGAAATGCTTGCATGCATCTGACTCCCACTTTTTGAGATTCAAGAGAGGGAGAGGAAACCCAATTTTGCCAAAAGAACGCGAATGTTGACGCCTTTCAATGTACTTCCTTTTTTTTCAATAGTTTTTACTAATTTTTAACGTACATACAAAATGGAATAAACAATAGTACTGTTAACATGACCCTCTCATATTGGACTTACACAATCAAAAGATGCAATGGAATATTATCCACAATAAAAAAGCCATAGACAGTGCAAAGTTAAACAATTCTCAATCTAGTTTAGATATAAAGCAGCATTCTAATGATTTCTTACAAAATGCAGCTAAACAGTAGGTATTTCCAAACTGTTTAAATTTTGAGGGGGGACAAACAATGAAATGAACATAATACCATTAAAAATGGGGAAAGGGTAAGGAAAGAGTGAAAAAAGGTGAAAATGCAATACCAAAAAGCACATCAACAATTGTACTATATAGGTGTAAGTATAGGTGTATATAAGTACAATTGTTGATGTGTTTAAAGTGTATATAAGTACAGTTGTTGTACTATATCAGATAAGTATAAACACATTTTTACTATAAGTTTGACAAGGTCGAAGTTGTCATATGGGATAGTGAATATCGGAGCCAAGGTTTCCATGTTTTAGCAAATTTATCGTAGGTGTCAGTAATCAAACTAGACAGTTTTTCATTATTAAATATACTATCCACTCAACCTCGTAATATGGAGCTAATTGTTTTTTTCCAAAATTTGGCTATAGTTTGTTGGAGCATAATGGTTAAAGTTGGCGTTTTGGAGTAAGGCCTCTAGTTATATTCTTTTTGAAAATTTGTTCCCAACAACTTGAAAATTCTGCCCTAGAATCGGATTATAAAAGGGCATGTCCACCACACATGCACTTTAGTACCCAATTCTCCACACCCTGTAAAACAAAGGCCCGAGTGTTTTTTTTAAATTTTTTTTTAAGACAAAATACAATCAACCCATTGCTCTTTCATCTGCAGAGGATACCTTTTACCAGGCAGCAACAACCATCAACATCAGCAAAAAAGAAATCAATACAAAATATTATTACGTGGGCCAAAAGGCAGTTCTCAACCGATAGGCCAAGAAGAACCCTAAGTTGAACAACCCAGATCTAAATTAATAGGCAGGAAGTGATTCTTTGCTCCCATTCCCTGTCAGGACAGTGGGCTGTATGTTGGGCAACCCAGATCTAAATCAATGGGCCAGAGGTGACTTTTTCCCCCCCATTACCTGTCAGGACCGTGGGCTGTATGTTGGGCAAACCAGATCTAAATCAATAAGCAGGGAGTGACTCTTTGCTCCAATTCCCTGTCAGAACTTTAGGCTATTGATTGGACAACCCAAATCTAAATAAATGGGCAAGGAAGTGACTTTTTGCTCCCATTACCTGTCAGGACCATGGATTTTTTGTTGGGCAACCCAGCTCTAAATAATGTATACCAGGAAGTAATTTTTTTGCATGCCCCCCTTCCTGGATATTTACATCTTTTCATTTATGAGTGGTGTTAGAAGGGAGTTCTGTCTGGGATCGCTGTACTGCATGGGTGCATTGAATACATGGGTACATACAAATTTACTGCCAAAATTCACAGTATGCTCTGTCCTCCAACATGAGAAAAAAGAAAGATGGCGGCTCCCACTTTAGGAATCTAGGTGTTTTAGAGGTGCTCCTCTGGTTCATCAGTGGGTGTCTTATTAAGGTAAAGTTACTTCTTCGTAAGTTTAAGGACACTGAAAAGATGGAATTATTTATAATATCACAGGTTTGCTTTTACTTTGGAGTACGTTTTGTCCAGCTATAGCTTACTTGTCTAAGAGGACTTCATTGGACAGAAAAGTTGTGCATGGTCATGTGACTTAGTGAACTGAACAATATTTTTCTAGTGCCGGTGTCCGATGGGATTTTCCATTTTACTAACTGTGTTTATATTATTCAAATGCAATTTTTTTTACCTTCAATTTTTATTGTTTCAATTAGCATCTTTCTTTTAGAATTTTTTTCTTTACAGTTAAAATGACAGCTTCAATTAAGTTTATTGAAAGTGAGGTTAAAGGAAAATTATTTTATTTTATTTTGAAATGGCAAAGTAATAAAGACATTGCAATAAATACAATGGGAACGTTGCCTTAGTGTTTCCATTTAATGTTGATGTTTCAATTGGTGCATTCAATTTTGTGATGATTGTCACCGGAACAACTTCATTTTCATTGAAATTCTGGTGTTCAGTGGAATTCAGGTGTGGTGGATTGTCCAGTTTCAGGCAATTATTATTTGTAAATCATGGTGGAATCACAATTAACTAACATGTATAGCCAGCCTAAGGTTGAGTTCAGATTAACAGTTTTACCACTCAACTCTCCTTGCAAAAAATAATTACCAACTGGGAGTCCGCTCATTATCCGTTATTTGACAGGTGGTAAGATGACGTCAAGTGTTGTATGCTACAGCCTGTTACAGCTCCTGGGCACCCAGGGGTGGTAAATGCTGCTGCAAAATACCGCTAGTCTGAAATTAGCCTATCTGCAAACTAAGCTCCGGGCTATGCTGTATGTAGCAATGAATAGACTGAGTGCAGGCTTAACATGGATGCAGACCCATCCTCTAAATATACAGCAGCCCACAATAGCTCAATAGATACCAGATCTACTCAGGGCATCTAAAGAACCTGATATGTCTCTGCACCAAGTCCAAAAAGCAAAAAGTTTCTGTTGAAGCAGTGACTGCAATGAGAATCTGACATTCTCCCCACCCCATCTTTAAAAAAATGTTTGCATTAGGTTATCTTCCACCCATATTTCTGACCCTTTAATTATAGTAGACCAACCCTCAAATTGCATTTCTCCTGAGCTATCCCATGCTGCCCAGAGCTCTGTCCTAACGTGGCAGGCTGAGCGCTAAAATTCCCGGGCCAAGCCTCTCCCTATGCTGTAAGTGATCATTGCATTTTAGAATCTCAGTTCACAAAAAAATCCACCATGCGCTGAGCTAAAAGTAGAAAGGAGGAAAAAAAAAACAATAGCGGTACTTATTACTCAAATTAATTATTGACAAGAATGTTTATTTCTATCAATAATTAAAACCGCTTTCCTCGCTCATTACTGTGATCATGTGTTTTGCAGCTCTGATATTTCATAACCTCAAGCAGATAATTGTGTATGTTTACATACTTTTCCTGCGGCAATAGGGCAATTAAACATCTACCTCGCTGTAGATAAGCAATCAGAAACACTTAGATGTACCTGCAGAGGGCACTTATTGGATATATCTCTTCCAAAAAGGACTTTATGTTCAGAAACATCTGTAGGAAGCCAAGAGGGCTGGTTAAACCTAGTAGATGGAGGGGTTTTTTTTTTTTTCTTCGTTTTGCTACCTCCATGTATTCTCAGTAAATCTCTATACAATAAGACATGACTGGAAGGGATGAGCGGAGCGATTTCCGCAAAATTGATTTAGCCGTCGGCGGAGTTTTCCCAAAGCACTAATTTTTACTGTCATTCATTGAGCTGATTAGACAAAATTTACTTTTTTGTTTTTAAAAATGTCTTTATTTGTTTTCATTTCTTTTAAGCATGTGTCTTTTTTGGGGTGTTTCCTGGCAGGCATGTCATTTCATTACATTTTTTTTAAATGTATTATTATTTAGCATGAAAACAGGCCCATGATTGTTGAAAGGAGCTTCTGTTATTCCCTAGAGGTATTTAGACTTTATGCCAAGGCATTACTTATTTACCCCGAAACCCCCTCTAGATCAGGTCTTAGCACCTATTATTATTATTATTATTATTATTATTATTATTATTCACCTATTCCTTTCTCGTTTTTGTTGTGAGAAAGAAGCATTGATCTGTTTTTGTGACATCATAACCAGGATTGTAACCATCTTACAGGGCCATTGGCAGGTAAGTCAGTTTCTTTAGGCACCAACCTGGAACTGCATTCCCCAGAAGCCCCTTACCCACAATATGCTTTTGGAAAATCATAATATATAACAGTTTGCAGCTTAAAAAAGTCACAAAAATTTAAAAGATCCTTATATGTGTGCATGTTTATAGTCAGTGACTTCAAGTATGAAGGCACTGGGTAATATTATAGCCCGAAAATCCGCAGCAGGGATGCTCAGTAACAATTAAGTTGGGATTTAATTTTTTTTTCTAACAGACTGGAAGGCCTGATCATTATCTGACCTCCTAAATAAGTTATGCAGAATAAAATGTCACCTATGCCCGCCATACTTGAAGACCCTTTGAGATTGGTAGGTGAAATGCTGGACCCGTAACCAGCTCAATCCTTCACAGCTGAGACATTATATACAGCAGGGTTGGCTTTACTCATCTGGATTTGTTTTATATTTGTGTGACTAGAGGTGGGGGGATTTTTTTCTACCAAGACTTGTGTTGATCTTTGTCTGGTACTTAAACTACTAAAATGCGACCATTAAGTGCAAAATCTCTACCTTTATATTCTGCTGCCCCCATTACGCAGAAACAGGTATCCACATTGGAATTGTCCTAACTTCTTCCTACTGCTGATTAGCTTTATGATGGAGGTCCAAATGACCAAACAGGAGATGGGGCTGAGGTAGACTTACAGGAAGAGTTACAATGAACTTATACATCCCTAGTAATCTAATTCATGACAGGCCAATTTGGAGGCAAAAGAAGATCCTTCCTTAGGCACTGGGGTGGTACTGGTAGGGAGGTAGTGAAAGGTTTTCCTCACTCTAGCTGTCAAAATGACAGCCGCTGCCTGGCACATTGCACTGAAGCTAGATTCACACCCTCAGAAGATTTGCTTCCAGCTCTCCACCTGCTGTATTCTAAGAAATCATGTTTTATTTAGGACCATGTGAATGGCTGGTACATTTATTTAGGAATAAAGAAACTAGAAAATCAAGTCTGATTCATGGAGGTCTGACCTTGTAACTTTTAGAACTTGATGGATCTTCTCATTGGTCGCAGATACCCCAGGATACCTCCAGAGATTGGAGATGTGGAGTACCTGTGATGCCTCCTTAGGTCAGAGCTCTTTTGGGTGCTGAAGGGGAACCTAACAGGTTTTATTGTTGTGCTGATCAGTATATAGCTCCTGTATAATTTATGAGAAGATTTTTCCTTGGCCTACCTGACATTTAAAAGTCTCCTATTTGCAGATGCGGAGCAGTCAAGAGAGTCTTGTGCACTGTTTCAGACGGGTTTTTACACAGCAAATAAAAGGCAGCACATGTCACCACGAGTAAGCATATTGAAGAGGAACTTGACTTTGTCTCCTGTGACGAAGGCAGGTAGCAACAAAAGAGGCAGACAAGGCTGAGCGCTGCATGAAAGGCAAATTGCACCTCTGCCTGCACAAGTGTCACCTCGAGGGAAAGCTCCTGAAGCACACATTCTCTTCTCCTTCTTGACATACACTCCATTTAATGCACTTGTCAAACCGATGTACAGAGCGACTTGTTCCTGGCGGCGTCATCGAGCCCCACTCGACATTTGTTTCATATCCTTTTCCTTAATGCATTTAATGTGACATTCTGAGACTAAATGCAAACAAACTTGTAGCAACGCTCGTTTGCAGAGTGACACTTTGTATTGAAAGTGCATTCCCAAGATTTATCAAGACGTGCAACCGTCTGTGACTTGCACCCTCCCTGCAGTGGATTGGAGTTTTACATTAAAGTGGACCTATCATAAAAATGTACATGTCATGTCAGTCAACTATATTTTTGCTAGCATAACCAAATCACATCACATGATTATTTTAAGAAGGGAAAATGCTGCTTGTTTACCCTGAATAAATACTTTCCTTACTGCCATCTTTCTGCATAACAGATCAGGACCAGAAGGAACGATGAGTCCTCCATATCTTGTGAGAAGACATTCAATGCAAGAGCTTGTTCCCATGAGGGTTGGGGTTCTGATAATTTCCATTCCCGTTGAAGACCAGGGGGAGCTAAGCATATAGTCTCACCTTTTCCTTACTGGTACAGTTTTGCTCCTGTAACATCTAGCAGATTTTATGGGGGTTCTGGACCCTGGTCTAGTAAGCAGATGTTGCATTTTGCTGCAAGGTCCATCCTAATGTCAGCAAAGGTGATTTCTCCCTAACGAGCACTCTCGCCAAGTTTCCTACTAATTTTGGGTCTTTAGTGTTTTCAATCTGTTTCCAGGCAATGTGACTTAAAGTTGACATCTATTAGAAATTGAAACATTTCTTTTGGGTAGCATTAAACATTTAATACATTGTGGGTATTTTCTATCACATATGGCATATTTTGCTTTCCTCTCGCACGCCACTCTCCCCCTCCCCACTTCCCATTCACCTCTCTTTCCCCTTTCACCTCTGTCTCCCCTCTCACCTCCTTCTCCTTATTCCTTAACTTTCACTTCTCTCTGCTTTCCCTTTCACCTTTTATCTTACTTTCTACTTCTTTCTTCACTTCCATCTGTCTACCTTCCTATCTTCTTTACACCCCTTTCACCTCTCTCTTTCATTTTAATGTTCTTTCTCCTTCTCTGTCTAGTTTACCTTTTCTTTCCCTGTTCTCTCTTCACTTCTTCTCCCTTGTCACTTTCTCCTTCCACTTTTTTTACTTTTCCCTTTCATCTCTCGTTCTCATATATTTTGTCCTTTCACTCCTTCACTCCTCTCTCTGTCACACCACAGTGCTCTTCAGAAATGTCTTTGTTGAGATGACAATACATGTGCTAATCCTCCCATCTATGCACTTCGGTGAATGTTGCTGCTGTGTGAGTGCAGCGTGTACAGCAGCTGTGCTCAAAGAACTAGCAGTTCAGGGAGACGGTCACCCAACAGGCTTCATTCATAAAAATGTGAACTCCTGAGTCATGAGTGAGTCATTGTGCAAAAACACGGCTCCCCACCCTTCCCACTTTCACCTCTACTCTGTTATTCTCTCCACAGTGCTGTAACCATGCCTGACGGCTGGGCCCTTTTTATTCTTTCGCATTTTTAATGATCTCACATCCCTCCTTTAGACCCCAATCCTTCTAGCCCTCCTTCCTTCACAACTGTTCCATATACAGGTCTTTTCCGAATGTTTGAATAAACAAATGTGCAAATAAAGTAGTTTACCAAACAAAATTAATTTTTCATTATAACAAACTGGCAAAGAAAACCTGTACACAATAAACCAAATTCACATATTTTAGCATAAATAGTCATTGTTCCGGGTAGAATAACCCACTCTTTGATAGCTCATGTTGCTTTGACCGGTAAGTGAAATGGTTACTGGTTGGAGATGGCCTTATGGTCGGTGATCTTGCTGCCTGACACCTTGCCCATTGGGTGATGTTAAAGGATATGTATTCAGGGAAGTTTGACTGGCTGACCTGTACACATACTGATGCCCCTGCCAGTTAATATTTTATGTCTATATCATTGGGGAAATGTAAATTCCGTGTCCTCTAGACACATTAGGAATTTAGAGAAAACATACCAAAGAGAGAGGAATCCACCTCTGAGACCCGACATGACTTTTATAACATGGGGGAACCCTTGAAATAACTTTCAGGTCTTCTGGGAACGCCTTCTATAGTTACTATATCCACAGCTTACAGTATATGAACAAAGTGGTCAGTAGGAAGAATGTCTTTTACATTGCTGGCTATTGGGAAGAATGTCATCCTTAAAGAAAAAACAAAAAGCTGTCACGAAATCTGACCAGAGAAGCATAAATTGCTCGAGGAACCCTGGTTGAGGAACACTGTCTTTGTTGTCCATAAAATAATGATGTCACTATGCCTCTTGCATTGGGGCCAACTTTAAAATTTGGGATTTTACATATGAAATCCACAACATCTTATTACACTGACAAGGGTGGGATTTATTAAGCAGCACGTGAACAGCCAGTCCTTTACGGTGATGTGTTGGAAGTAGGAAAAATGGTAAAGTGTAAGGACATAAAGTATTTTCACAGGGGCCAAATTGTGATGGCTGGATGATGGGTCAGAGCATCTCACAAATGGCAGGTCTTGTGGAGTGTCCCCAGTATGCAGTCATTGGTATCTACCAAAAATGGTCTGAAGAAGGAAAACCAGTGAAATGGTGACAGGGTCAAAGAAGTGCAAGGCTTTTTGATGAATGTGTTTGGGTGTATGTGGGGGAGCATGCCCCTCATGCCGACTGTGCCCATCTCTACTCATCGTACATAAAGGCTTCTTTAGCACAAAGTGCAGAACAAATTTGCAGAGTGCCAATGCTGACCCGTCTACTGCCAAAAGTACCTATATGATTCGGGAACATGGAACAATGAAAGAAGGTGACTTGGTCTGATGAACTACATTTTCTTTTAGATCATGTGTCGTTTATAGAGAAAGGGATGACTTTGGGATGGGAGGAAGGCAGTGTGACCTAAAGGATCTGCTGCTCACATCTTGGTTCCGTATACCACAGGACACCTTTAGAGGTCTTGTGAGGACCATGTCTTGATGGGTTAAACCCGTTTTAGTGGCATAGGGGAGACCTTCAGAAAATTAGTTGTTTTTTTGTTTGTACGTGCGTATGTGTATATATATTCAGTGTAAATATAATACTTTTCATTTATTTATGTTTATCTTTTGAGTTTTAGATAGAACTGACACACATTTTTTTTAATACAATCATTATGCGAAGGCCTCTTTATTCCCTACTTGGCTATTGTGAGAATATGTAAATAGATGTAAACCTTTCTTTCTTTCTTTTTTTTTCCATAAAGCATTAAAGACCGTCTGCATAAAGTGTTTTTCATGCAGGCATCTTCAGAATAAAATTTATGTAATGGATATGCCTTTACTGAAGTGTTTTGTTCTTGCAATACACACAAGTTTGCTATTGTGTACTTTATTCCCCCCTAAGACGCTCTATAGAGTACAAATGGTGTTTAAAACATTCATGTTAAACATATTCAGGTTTTAGGTGGGTACCATCAAGTCATGGTCAAAAATATTTGAACACCCGCCATACCCCAATTTTAATTTGAAACATGCTGACCAGCTATTATTGCTGATTTTACAGAAGACTGGCAGGTAATTTGTCATCCATTAAAAGGATACATAAAATATTTCTGCATACATGGTAATCAGGTGCTCATCCAATGTATAGTATTTGTAAACCTAAAAGAGATTGTATTGAGGTTGTGAAATCAGAATGCAACATTTATGGGTTTGTAGAGCACTTAAGTCTATGAGTAGGTTAAACTTACTGGTCTTCTCTCCTCATTTATACAATTTCCTCTTCCACACAAGTATGCCCGTCTTTGTCTTCTTAAGCGTCTTAGTGCCTGGGCACCTTGCTGACATAACACTCGTCTGTGATATACTAGACGCTTCTTGGGCAGGAATGTGAAACACAGTCAGTACGTATGTGTCTGTGCCATGGTGCTTCGTGTAGAATTTGTTTATCACTGTGCTTTGCATTTGTCCCTGCTGTCAGGCGCAGCCACAGCCAGCTTTCCTTGGAGAGGGGTAAAACTACATAGCCACCTGTTCCCTTTAAAATAACACCATCCTTGTCGTTTTGGCTCATCCTGCCACTCCAGCTTTTCCCTTCACTCTTAACTGACAAGTCCATCTAATATATGGAAATAAAACATTAGCATGAACATGTCACCGCCAAAGAAAACAGGAGAATTCAAATTATCGTATAAACATCCTGAACTAAGGACGAAGGAAGCACAAATATATGTAAAATGAATTCCTTTAGCTCCGTTACATATATTGCATTCATGGCGGCTAGCTGTGCAGTGTTCCTCAACCAGGGTTCCTCTAGAGGTCCCTAGGGGTTCCTTGAGCAATTTGTGCCACTCAAGTCAGATTAAGTGACACCAATGATCTTTTTGGCCATCTGTAAGGGTGACATTCTTCCCAATGGCCAGAGGCATTCTTCTCACTGAACATCACACTAATGTTCTCTTAGCTGTGGATATAGTCATTATAGCAGGGTTTCCCTGAAGACCTAAAATTTAATTCAAGGATCTCCCCAAGTTGAAAAAGTCGAGAAAGGCTGATCTTGTGTCATCACACACGAGACGATAGTTAAAATCAAGCACATAGTGGGAGGGCTTGACAGGTAGGAGACAGAGGTTTTCAGCAGGTATCACAGACAAAGCTCAAGGTGGGTATTTGTTTATGTCCAACTAAAGGTCTAAATTACTATGTATCCAAACCACGAAATAAAAAATGTAATTTATTTTGCTTTCTAGTCCATAAATAGGATGGCTAAGTTTGGCTGATTCCCATGGGTGGTGAGGGTAACTCTTCATTAGCCACCACCCCTGTGGTCCGGACACTCCTTGGAGCACCTTGCCTAAGGCCATACAGATTTCATGGTGGCAATACAGAGCATTTTATTGCCGAATGGCCATCCAAACCACACAAACACTTAATCATGTTGATTGAGCACAGCAGAGGTTGCTGCCAGGTGTCTACACATTGCTGTTCCCACCATGCCTGTGAACTTGTGGCAAAAGTGTCCATTTAACCTGTGTACTGAGCACATAACTCAACCTATGTGATCAGTCTTCACAGCTAACATTTGTGAGCTGCAGAATGCCTTCCCCCTACGTTATAGTGTTGAGGAGGTGCTTGAAGCCACATTAAGACATGCTTGCCCTTAAATAACTAATTAATCAATTTGGTCTGAAGACCTTATCCAGGCATTTTCTTACAAAATATCTAGAGCAGCCATTCTCAGCCAGAGGGTGTCTTCAGAGGTTTATAGGTTCCTTGACTGACCTTCCAGACAATCATGTCCCCATAGTTCTAGGGCCCTTTGACATAGCCAGCCACAGAACATCAATGATAATTTTAGCTGGGTAAGGGGAGCATTCTTCTTCATGACAACCAACAAAAGGGGCATTTGTGTCATTGACCACCAATGAATTAGTTTTAGCCTGGGTCCACCAAGAATTAAAAATTTAAGGTTTCCCCTGGGGTAAAAAAGTTGAGAAAGACTGATCCAGAAAGTAAAGTACATGACGGTCTTTTTATAAATTGACAATTGACAATATGCATGTTATCCAGATTAGACCTATTTGTGCTCACTGTGCCCTCCTAAAGCTTCACAATGTATTCCTAAATTGACCCACTTATACATTCAGCACAACCTACCTTCTTGGCCCTTCAGTTTTTAAACCAGATATAGGTATTGTGCCCCAGTCTGCACAACTTGCCTAAGTTTTTTGTAATGTAGAATAAGTACCCCAGACACATCTACTGCCTATTTTTAGAATTATTGTTTCATATTTTTTACAGACAAAAAGTCCACTGCATAATGTTTGTTCTACCAAATTTATCCCAACTTCCAATTGCATTGCTGCCATCTTACAAGAGGGCTACAAACATTTCTCAATTTCCTTCTCTCCATAACATGGTTGGTTGTTCTGAAGTCCTCTGATATCTGTAGGTTATCAGCAAGAATTCTGACAATATCAACTGATATTGTGAAAGAAAACAGAATAGAAGAAAACATTTAACAAGCGAGAAGATAATTATTAGGGATCACAGAACAATATTTGATACAATTCACACGTTGCATTTCCTTTCTACTGATGAGGCTGGATGAAAAATCCCAACTGTTAAAGCGGCCTGAAACCAATGGATTATGGGAGCCGAGGGGCCGCTGCCATGTGAGAACTTGGAAAGGTATCATGACTTAAAAAGAGATGAACATGTTTATATTTTCTGTGAAAAAAGCGACAGAATTACACTGAGTAATTATCTCAAGCTGTGCCTTTCAGACAATGCTGTCAGTTTTTCCAATTTGCTTGTGTACAGCTGGGCGTTCGGAGCCAATGGAAGAAACTTCCAAGGTGGCTGGACGCCCAGGGCAGCGGGCACAAAGTGTCCCTGCATAGCGGGAAAACTAGCACTCTGCCTTTGTAATGACGCTCGGTGTCTGGCAGGCCACCCCGACGCTCTCTGTCTACTTCCTCTTTACTGACCCCAATACGAGGATAGCAAGATGGACGTCAGCCAGACTTACAGCTTGACTGTGTTAAACAGGTCGGTCCAATATCTTGATTTGCTCTAGCCTTTTTTTTATCTTGCTCCTTTTCTCTTGTTGCTTTTTGTGATATTATATATATTTTAGAGAAGTGTGTAATGTTTGGTAGGATTTGGCATACCGTGGCGACTCATAGCAACCCATCAAAGGCAGGGATCTGGTAAATAACCAAAAATATTTCATAGCACAGCAAATTTCACTGAACCCCACCAATGTGATAGCATGCCAACATGCCAAACTGACCAATTCATTATATATTGCATTCTAATACTGCTATACTCAAAATACTATATCGGTATTTCTCAACCTTCTTACCATGGAGGAAACGTTGGAAAAAACTTTCAGGTCCTCAAGGAACCGCTTTTATTATTACTATATCCAGTGCTTAACGCAGAAATGTTTTTTTAAGCTGGGTGGTATGAAATTATAGGTGGGTGGAAGGCCCTGAATTGTGACCCAACCTTTCAATAAACACCCAAAAACAGCCGTGTGTTTGCTGAAAAGTGCCGGGTGGTGCGCCCAGCTAAAAGGGGCTGGGGAAAACACTGGCTATATCCCCAGCTCACAGTATATCAGTGTGGTGGTCAGTAGGAAGAATGCTTCTTACATTGCTGGCCATTGAGAAGAATGTCACCCTTACAGCCAAAAAGACCATTGATGTCACCAAAACTGACCATAGAATCACAAATTGCTCAAGAAACCCCTGGCAACCTTTAGAGGAACTCTGTCCGAAAAACCCTTCACTGTATTGTACCAAAATACCACTTGGGAACTTGGAATTCAGGATTTATACTGTTTGGAGTATGTGTTCTGTTAGTGTTGAATAAAATCTAATTACTAATTGGATTTTTACAGCAATTTTCACTGCCCAGATATCATGAGAGGACGTAAGGTGGATGCAGTCACTATGATGTGTCTTATCTTTGGTGGTTCTCGTGACATGGCATTGGATGTCTACACTTGCCAATATTCGTTTCTACATTCTTCTACCAAGCTTCCACAATCTTTCTGTGGCTCTCATATTAATCTAAAAGGAGCTGAATGTAAAATGTATGAAAGAGAGCACACAGCCTGTTTTTCTCATAATAATGTTCTTGTCCCAGGCTGTATCTGGGTTGGTTCCTGGGAGGGGCACGTTGAGGCCAGCGCTGCATTCTGATTCCTGTCTCTGATCCATGTGTAATATAATTCCGTTACTCAATGTACTCTTTCTGATGCTGTTTACCAGCTCTTGGCATGCTCCGGCTATATATAATTGAGGCAGTTCCGGCAGGCAGAGCTAAATAAAAATGAACATATTTAGATGGAAGATAAGGAGCTTTGTCTACCATTCCATCAACGCACAATGTTCTCTGAACTTTTGCCGGGTCCCCAGACTGAACAATGGCTTATATTTTCAGCATTGTATAGGATATTTCAATAGGATTAGATAAGATCATTTCCTTTAGAGGCAGCAGGAATCTTTTTTGGAAACTTCTAGAATATAAAATAATTTGGAGCTTGAAGTAGACAGTCAGTATTTTTCTTGGGTGACTTTGATGTTAGGATTGAAAAGGCCATTTTAATAAAGGAGTGGGATTTGCACCAAGTTCACCAGAATGGGGACAGTGCTGGTACGGATTCGGATCTAATTGCAGTGCTGGTACGAGGGTTTTTTTTATCTCAGTTCCCTGGTGGTCCAGGAAGCAGTCTCCTTGTTTTATAAAGAGGATTCTCTACTTACACTTTATGAGATCAGGGGTTTTAACCGTTCCCTTCTCTATCCAACACTAAGAAGAAAATGTTATGGCTATAGATACGCTTCGAGTTAACAAAATATCTCTGGATTATCAGAGAACTTGAGAGCATCCAGGTGAAGGAAATGAAAAGTAGTGCAAACATTCTACCTAATTGTCTGATAGTATTTATGGTTTGAATTGAATCCAGAACCTCAAAGTTATTAATATTACTACTTCAGTATTCATATAGCGCCAACATATTACGCAGCCCTGTTACTTGCCATGCAAGAATATTAACTGCCTCGTAGTGAATAACAATATATTGTAATTGCAATGGGTATTCTTTTTAATTTTTATCTAACATTCAGCTCATTTTTTTCTGATTTAAAAGTGTCAGCTGAATAAATAAAAGGGGGAACAGAATGAAAGTTCTATGCGCTGCTGGGGAAGATAGCATCAAGATTAACCTTGTGGGTTGCATTCCATCAGAGCCAAAATGACAGCCAGGTAGACAATGGGGTTCACATAAATATATACAGTATTCTTCAAAGAATTTTTTTTAACCTGGGTTGGAAGAAGCTCTAGGTGGTGGTAGACCCTGTATTGTAACCCAGTTGTTCAGTAACTACCCAAAAACTGCCAGGTGATATAATTTTTTTTAGACCACCTGGCTAAGGGCTTGGGGAGAACACTGTATATATATATGGTACAAATAATGGCATCTTTGATGTTTTGCTTAAGAAATGTTTTCTCTAACCCTAACAATTCCCTAAGAAATTCATCTACAACCAATTAAGTGACTAGACCCCACTGAGGGGATTAAAACCTGATTTTCCTGGTGACCATAGACTGACAAAAAAAAATACAGTTACAAATACAAGTTTTGAGCTAACAACTGACCAATAATTTGCAGATTTTTATGCTCACATCCCGTTGTGTCTATAGGACAGGAAGGTGAATATTCCCAATGGGCCAAAAAAAAAAAAAAATCTATGAAACTCTGGACAGATATATAATACACAAATGGATACAGCATTGTAATCATCAATAGAATGTCAATGTTTTCCTTTGCAATGCAAGTGATGTGGGTTCCTGCCATGGTATCGGACCCTGTACAGCAGATCTAGGAGAGGGAGCTGCAACAAGAGAATCTGACTTTGTGCTGACAAGAAGCAGGCTGATAGGAAAAAAATTAGAGTGACAAAAATGAGGGCAAATATACTGCCCTCAGGCCGGTGTAGCACAGGTTCTTGCACCAATGATAAACACCAGAAGTTCTGCAAGGAGTCAATTGCTCTGGACACTAAAAACACCCAAATGCACCCCACTTAAAAAAGTGGCAATCAGCTTAAAGGTTACCAATGTTCAGCAGGATCACCAATTTTAAAAAAAATTGCAACTCTCACCATTGAGAAAGTGGTGAGCAGCCAGGTTGCACATATTGGAGAGTGCAATGGGCTTCTTTAAAGATCTGCATGACTAAAACATAAATGTCTGGCACAGGAGGAGTCAATGGCTCCAATGTAAATCACTGGGTTCTGATCACCACCACATGCCAAATGTGGAGATGAATCTGGAAAATCCAGTACTTCATATTGTAATAAATTATGATATACTGATCAATCACTGGTCACGCCCAACATAAAATAAAAATTACCCCTAAATAATAAAATCCTCTAAACTAGAAAAAATAGGGGCAAATGTGTTGATCTTTTGTTTAATTCCCAATTGTTGATAAAAAGTCCCCAGCTCTGCAGAATTTTTATATAAGTGGTAAAGTCAGCCATCAGCGATGGAATCCCTGCATAATAATCCTCATTTTATTCAGAAGCAACCACTGTGGTACATTGTTGCATTCTGTACCCCTCCAAGTAGGGGAATAAAAAAAAATATCTTCTATTTCCTAATAGCATTGGCTTAAATGATTACTGGTGTAATGCTCTCCTCTTTACAAGATGAATGTGAACACTTTTCACCTGTGGCCAGGCTCTATGGGAAATAATTGGCTGCTCCAGGGAGCTGCTGGAAATTGTTCTGATTAATTGTCTGGACACAAGTTCAGGAGTCTGGGGGACTCTTAATTTGGCGTTAGTGGAAGTTCTGGAATTGCAGCTTGGGTGTCAGACGGGGTCAGGGAAAGGCAGCCAGAAGTAACGACATCAATTTAAATAGCAGAAATTCACTTCCTTAGGTAATCCAGCATAAAGCGACAGTTCAGAGAGGGGGCATTAGCAATAAGATAGTCCTGTTTCTAATTTTACTCTCTGCCATGCTGCGCTGATTACTCGCTAATTCCCAGTTAGCTTGTGTTTAATATGACGAGCACTCGGACAGTGGTGCGATGCAATAATGTATGCCGGGGACCTGGAAATGGTGCACAAAATCCATTGTGCTCTTGGAACCATAGGTAGGCCTCCGTTCTGCTCGACTTTAGGCGAATACAGAAGACATTATTACAACTCAGTAATCATTAATACATTATTAAATTTAGAATTGACATGCAAGCTGTGCAATACCTGTCTCGGTAACGGGCTCTTACTGACCTCAGAATGGTAGATAAAAAAGCAGCGCAAAGAGCCAGTTACGAAACATGCTGAGAAGAAGAAAGAAGAGCGAAAGGAATGAATTTATCAGTGTGCTGCTTCTTTTTTTGTTGTCCAGTCACAAGCTGTTGGGAAGACTTAACAACAACATAGAGAAATCAGGTCAAATGATTCACCTTTTCCCAGCTCCAGCCAAAAACCTGTAGAGTAGACAAGAGTTAGAATTTCTGGTTTTGTTAGGTTTTTGTTCTCACCTGTGTCTGTTTTTGGAAGATAACACCTTTATGGTACAATAAGTGGGGGTGAATCTCTCAGCAGGGGACACACAAGTCAAAAAATGTGAAAGGGAAAAACTAATCTAACAACTGAAAGCTATAGTATAATATATATTTTTTTCTTTTCATTGCTCTTAATACTTCTAATCTTTTTTTTTTTTTTTTTTGGTCCATTATAGGGCCCAGGACACAATATGCAAACACAAGACACACACATTAGTAACATGGTGTGACATGTGCCAGCTGAAAATTTGCATTTGTTTAGTCAACTGTCTGCTTTGCCTTGGACAATGTTTAGTGTGGATCTAACAGTTTAGTATCCTGAGCTTCAACCTACCTGTCACTGGCTGCCACTTTTGGGAGATGACCCCCTCCCCATGTTCCATGTCCTTGGCTGAGTTTTCATACATGGCTTTACTGTTCTGCCCTTAGCACATTACCCCGGGTACTTTTTATCATGTACGAGGAAACATACTCTCATAAAATCTTTTCTACGGGGTTGTGTTTCCTGACAAACATGTTTATTGCCTTGTGAATGTTATGTGTTGAAAATGTGATCCATAGTAAAAGCATGCAATCATAAGAGGAAATTATGCAATCAGCAATTTATGTCACCGATGTGATGTCACTGGTCTCTGGTGAAGGGATAGGCTACTTTCCCAGTGATAACACTGGTCTCTAGTGAATGGATAGG
>NC_092858.1:174539527-174578079 GCF_032062135.1 Pyxicephalus adspersus
CTTAGTGATGTCACTGGTCTCAAGTGAATGGATAGGTTACAATCTCAGTGATGTCACTGGTCTCTAGTCATTGGACAGGGTGCCTTCTTAGTGATGTCACTGGTCTGTAGCGATTTGATAGGCTACATTATCAGTGATGTGACTCTCTCTAGTGATTGGATTGGCTGCATTCTCAGTGATATCACGGGTCCCTAGTGAATGGATAGGCTACAATCTCGGTGATGTCACTGGTCTCTAGTGAACTGATGCTGCTTTCATAGTGATATCAATGAAGTTACAATGTTGTAGTGTAATCACAGAGGGGGAGGAGAATGTGGAAATGTTTCCCCTTCCCTGCAGCAGAATAATGACATCATCTCAGCCTAGACAAGAGGAAAGCTTTATAATGATAAAAGGTGTAAAGCTTTTATGAATAATTATACTAATTCCTGATTGTGAGATATCATGAATGTATTAATGTTAGTGAAAAGTCCGCTTTAATAGTGACCTGTGCAAATAAATGTAACGCTGGTTGTATTATAAACGTTCATTAAACCTTAATTTGCCATTGCATTTAAGAAATTTACACATTAAGGGATGAACAGTGAATGTGACATGATACAGCAAGCTTGTGTGCAATACCAGGGAATCCTCAATATATAAAAGCAACAAAGCTTTCAGCGACAGAGACATGGCAACTGATTGGTTTATCAATCATTCGCTGCTTTATTGATACGCCCCCACATGCTCCGTAATATTGCTTTGCACCAGCTTCATCTCATTCTGTGTCTGATACCAATTATATAACATAGATGTTGTTATTCTCTAATAGTTACCCTTGTTCCTTTCCAATAAGCTTGTCATTTAAAAAAAAAATGCCATTAAATCTTCCTACCTACAAACAAAAATAAAAATTTTGCTTTTTGATGTGTTATAAACACGGGGCAACAAATCCTGCAGAAAAGTGTTGATTACACGTGGAACGCATCCCTTACATATTCCCTTCTCAGACAAAATATTTCTACCGCCATCTTTTGTAAAGCCGGTTACCTTTTCACTTTGAATTAACGCCGAGCCCTTTCCTTGTTGTCCGTCCTAGTACTGACACTAATTTATTTACGTGGATCTGCCGAGCTGTTTATCTGGAAGTTTCCAGCAATATGAAATGATATTCAGTGTTTATCCTGAGAAGCACTTTGGTGAAGATTTCCCCTCTAATTGGCCTGGAAGGAAGAATGCAAAATTTGGAAACGTGACAGACTGGTTTGAATTTGAAAAAAAAGTAATTTAAGGGGTGATAGACTCAGAAGAAACGCGAGAAATTCATTTTTATTGTTGTGACAATCGTGTGTGTATATGTATGTCTGTATATATATTTTTGTTTGAACATGCAAGGGCTCTGCCTAGTATACAGAGTTTCAGCCTTTTACAATTATGGATAAAGAGAAGCTGTCCATAATTCCATAATTAGGTGTTGTCCCCAGTCCTTTTCTCTTTTTACAAATTTCTCTCTCATGTATTCATCTTATTATTTTCCTTTTTTCACTTATTATTATTAAATTACTAAATTCAATCACAAAAATCTAATATAACATTGAACATTTTATTGTCATCTTAAAAGTAATTTTAAAGCTGCAACATAAAATAAATGTAAAATAATATTTGCTGATCTTCCACAAAGGCCATTGTTCAGGCATTCTTGGGATAGGGGGTCAAGTTTTTTCCAAATGGGCTCTCGTGTTGTCATCCTGACACATGGGGGTTACTTTGTGTGTCACCGATTTGCTGATTGCTGGTTAACTGCTTAGACAGAAACCCCTGGGTATTTTTTAAAAGTTACAGTTTGAGAGTTACCTTCTGTCTAGGTCCCATACCATGTGCTGTGATCCTAAATCACTACAAGACACGTGGGGAAAAAAACACTCCTGGAAGTGTGGATTTCTTAGCATTGGAGTAGTAATTATCGGTGCAGGCAACAGAAGAAGTACTAAATCACTTTATTGTAGAGTGGTGTTGATTCTTTGGGCCTGGTTTAAGAAAGTTCTCCAAGGCTGGAGAGGATATACTTTCATCAATTAAGCTGGGTGATCCAGCAAACCTGGAATTGATCTGGTCCAGGATTCAAAGCATTTGCTAACAAACAGCTGATGACTTTGAAGAGATCCATTCCAGGTTTGCTAGGTCACCTTACTTCACTGATGAAAGTATGGCCTCTCCAGCCTTGGAGTGCTTTTTGTGGAGCAATCACAATGGACAAACATTTAAGTATAAAATGTTAAGATGTAGATACTTCACAATATTATGTTCATAAAGATAAAGTTTGGCTATCATCCCAAGCTGTGTGGGTTACTCCTTAACACTAAAAGAACACCAGGTCTGGAGGCAATGTAAAGAATGTTAAAAGGGAATGACGCTGGCCACAGGGAGGCCGATATTGCAAAGATAGTTTTGGTCACAAGAGAGAACGACAGGGGCAGAATGCTGGAACAGACTTTATTATTTAACAGGATTTTTATAGCGCCAACATATTATGCAGCGCTGTACATTAAATAGGGGTTTTAAATGACAGATACAGACAGTGACACAAGAGGAGGAGAGGGCCCTGCCCCAAAGAGCTTACAATCTAGAAGGTGGGGGATGTATCACACAATAGGAGGGGAGATGGGTGGTTAATTGTCCTTAGCATTAGTACACCAGAAGAGGACATGAATATTGTCATCTAGTAAGGAACTCTCCCATTCTTGGGTGGATTGCAGAATTGGGCACATCAAGTGGGTAATGTGGCACCAGATGTAGAAGGGTCATTTCTGTAGCATTTGTGAGAGGTATTAGAATTCCCTCTTCAGTCATGGTGGTCTTTAGCATGGTTTAAAATTGTAGTTTTCTATCACTAGGCATTCATTACTAATGACTCACATATTCAGGGTCATGTAGAGTTTGACACTGGGGACTACTAACCAGTCCCTTGTCATGTATTGATGACAGAATAGGCCTGATTATTTATAGCTCTTCAAAACTAGAAGATATAGAGTACCATGCGTGAACCTGGGTGATCATATGACAAGTGTCTACAGATCCAATTTATTATTAGGTTACACTATAGTGCATGCAAGTTGCACACAGGAGACAGGTGCACTTTAATTGAGTTACGGCAGCACATAAGTTATCGTGGCTGTAGCGAACTGCTTCCATAGAGGAGTTAAGGAAATCATTACTGCAGCTGTGTAAGAGCCCTGGAATGTGCTGAGTAAAAAGCAGAACTGGATGTTCTTGTTCCTCCAGACCTAGAAAAGCCAACTAGTTAGTTCCCAGTTTGAAATTCAGCTTAAGGAAAATTCTGCCAACTTTCTCTGGATCGCAGATCAGCACTCGGGGCTATAGAGCATCAGACTCTGCACTGTGTCATGACAAATGTTTGAATATGGAGCCTTTCATCTGTACAGCACGTGTTCACACACAGCTCATCCTCCTGCAACTTCTCAGCCATGTCACCATGAAGGAAATGCCCGCTTCCTACATCACACACAGAGAATTAAAGGACAACTCCATTCACAGGCTAAATATACACCTGGTACTCATCATCTTTTTACCCATCCATCCCTGCTGTAATCAATTATTATTATTAAACTGTATTTATATAGCTCCAACATATTACTCAGCGCTGCACATTAAATAGGGGCTGCCAGTGACAGACAGATACAAACAATGACACAGGAGGAGGAGAGGGCCCTGCCCTGAAGAGCTTACAATCAAGAAATTAGTGTTTACAGTTAGCAGAGGGACAAACCTTTTAAAGGACTGAAAAATCTTCAGATCCTGCGCCACTGCTCTGCTTCCTTTCTGTTAACTATTAGGGAACATCAGCACATTGGACAGCCTGAGAGCCAAACTCCAGGCAGATACAAAAGACAGAAAATGCAGCTCTGAAATATTTAAGACTTACTAAAATAATGTGAATTTCAATTAGAATCAGCTTTGTGCAGTCCCTGTACAGCAGAGATCAGAGAAAGGTAAGAAGCAGCAAAGGGAGCCAGTCGGGCTTGTTGCAGCTGAAAAAAAGGGAAAGTAGATCAATACTGAGATGAATTCATCAGTATGCTGCGTTATTTTCTCTGTCCATTCGCTGGTGGGGTATGGAAGAGATATGCAAGTGAAATAAAACTTACTATAAAGTAAAGAAATATCAAGTTCCCACCCCTGCCCAGTTCAGACGCCTGCTCATTTCCTACCCCCATGCGTCTGAACTGGTGAGCTGAAACTTTGAGGATGAATGTATCCACAGCACCTGCAGTTTTAGAGGGCACAAAAGGCTCATTTACTGCTTGTTATTAATATGTTGTTTGAATGTCCATCTCCTGGTCATAGGCGCCTTCTCTATGATGGCTTCTTCCCTATAGACTGGCATGCACGCATGACCTCAGATGTTTCACCATTGTGAGCCCAAGGGAAATTCTCTCTGCCAATCTGGTTTCCTCCCAGTTTTATTTTCTAATGTTCTTGTTTTGTAATACCCAGTGGTCATAATATTATTTATACCCATCTAATACCTAAATAGGTGCCACACAAGCGGGAAGACTACTCAGACACCCTGTTACATTACAAAGGATTCTCATTTGGTGTTTATGGGTCTAATGTGTCCCAGGAAAAACATTCTCAGCTTCATAATACCAGCAACTTTAACCTGAATCTTTGAAGGGAGGGATCCATGAATTGTATATTTATGCCAAACTCTGTTCCTGAAAATCTCATAGTGTGATATTCAAGATAGCCCTTTGAAGAGACATTGGGAAAGCCCTGCTGCAATGCATTGTGGGAAATCTTGCATTGTGTGATCTGTGCAGACTTTATTACTAATTTCTTTAATTAGAGGTTGTTCTGTTTATTCTTATAGAGCTTCACCAACCACATCACCCCATACGGACTCAGGGTTGTCTTCAGCAGAAGATGGCCTGGTATCAGTAGAGTTAAGCTAATAGGCAGCAGATGGTGCAGCTGTGGATGTTGAAGAAGGCTGAAAGTAGATGTAATGGGCCGGGTCCTGGCAAGGCCTACCGTTCCCATTTCTGTAGAGCCATCCTCCGGTGTTCAAATCTACCGAGCAAAATTAGCGAGGAAACCGTCCATTTTCACCAGTCGGCCCTCCAGGCCCAGATCCCTCTGCCCTTCTTTTTTCATCTGGGCTTTATGTATAGTGCCGTACATAAAACTGGAACATTCATTGCCAAACGTATTTCATTCCTCTAGAGTCGCAACATAATGGCTTACAGTAAGTGGGTTGCATAATGCTGACTGTCATGTAACCTGTAAGGAGAACAGAAGCAAAGTTATGTTTCTGCTTTTTTGTCCCTGATAAATGACTATACTTATATTTTTTTGTTGCTGCATCTTCTATGGTGTGGGTGAGTAGAAAAAAAAAAGTAGCTACTCTTCTACCTCAGCATATTGTTTTTGGGTAGCTGGGCATTGGTTGGCTGGGCATAGTGTTGGCTAGTTGGCCAGTCAATTGACAGACCAATAACAAGACCCGGGGAGGGGTTAGGCAAAGTCAGGGCAATTGTCTCTTAGATCGTTTCCACCAGAGAAGGCATTACGCTGTTGGGAGATTTCCATTCCTGGGACTACTCAACACTTATTTTCAGATGAGAGACACCAACATCAATACAAAACCTGCTCAGAGTTCTGACTCTTTGCTATTCTTTTCATAACGAAAGATAAAAAAAAGTTTTAACTTATCTGTTTGATAAGTGCAAAAGATGGCCTGAAATCCACTGAGCTGAGATATCTCCCAGTCCTGACCATTATCACCTCCATTGATCTCAGATCTCTAGACTAAAGAACATCTCCAGCCGATAATTTATTGAGGAGGAGAAGAGTCGTATCTCTGTGTTCTTGGATGACAGCCCTTCTCCATAGATACAGTGCAGTGAGCGTTGTCACTATAGAACAGGAAGAGTGTTACTGTCAGGATCCACAGCCAGCAAATAAACAAAAAACAGGCTGAGATAAAGCTAATTACAGCAGCCGCCACCAGGGCTGTTAAGCTGCAATCTATTACATTTTTCTTCTTGGGTTTACATAAGTCATTCAGTTTTTTTAGGTTCACAATGATGAAAATATTGCTTCAGGGCTCCTGCACAGATGCGTCAGCCGAATTTCACATACAGTCTCCATACATGTTTCCTGAGTTTAGCTATAAATAACAGCTGATCTCTTGAAGGCCAAAGTGGGAAATTCCATTGTGGCTGGACGCCCATGGCAGGTAGAGTGGAATTTAATGAAGGAAACTGCTGTGTTTTTGTGCCTTTCTGTATGTTTTTCCTTTAAAACCTTGTGCTGGGCAAGCTTCCCACTCGACCTGACATGACCCAGCACAGATCTTCTTATAGAAAAACAAGCAGTACGGGTCCTCACCTCCTCCCAATGCAGTCTCAGTGTGCTCTATAGACTGCCTGCGGGGACACAGCTGCTCCCTGCTCTTATCCTCTATACGTCTCTCCACTGATCTGTGTGTGTGTATTGCCTGTCACATTGCAAGCATTGTCTTGACTGTCATTTTTGTATGTTGTATGATCAGGTTTGTAACCTTTCGATACCAAAACACACGTTTCGTATTTTCTTGCTCAGGACTTTAAAAAAAATGTCATGTTCCCCCACACTGAATCATTCAGTTCATGGTCAGGATTAATAGGCCTGCAATATTGTTTCCCTTCTGATAAAAATATAATGAGAGCATTTGTGATAAAAGCAGAAGTCCAGCTTAGTCCACCATCCTCATATACATAACCTTTATTCCTGCATTCTTTAGGCCGGTTCGGTGAGGTCACTGGTACCTGTTTTTAGTCTATAGTAGGCCTTCCTCTTAAGCCTTTTTTTAATGTAATTGTATGGGTACCAAAGGCCAGGCTGCATGCTGGTGCCGCTAGGGGGAGCTGGGCATCATACAACCCAGAGGAGACTACAGGATTGAAGAGGGAGCGGGGGACAGCCTTGGAGAGCAGAGAGGGTGACTATTGCTTGACCAAATTTTTTTTTCAAATGGGGAGGGTTATTGGTAAAGTATCTCTTTGCTAACTACCTTTTCTAAAATATACTACCCCCCTCCTAAGTCCAAAGTTCACCTATCCATACACCTACCAGATGCATGCTGTTGGATCAAAGGGGACTACAAAACCAGGGCTCCTGGGAGAGTTTGCAGGTTTGTTATGTGGCTCCCGGTGGGTTTCAAAGTGTAAATCTGGTCTGAAGCTGGGCAATTAAGAGTACGATGGAGCTGGGTAACCTAAAACTGAACTCTGATTATCAACACCACTGCCAACTAAATCCTAATTTTTAAGCCCAAAAAGTCTACCTAAATCTGTGGTCATGCGTTGTCTTGGGCCGCAGGTCCCACTTCTTCCCTGCATCCTTCTTGACTGCAAATCGCAACATCAAAAAGAGGGGTTCAGATTATTTCAGCACTGGATCCACCCCCAGAACCGGCACCAACGAGGGACAGCAAATCAGAACCATGACAGAGGTTTACACATCTAATCCATAGTAAATTACATAGTAAATCAGGTTGAAAAAAACACAGTCCAACAAGTTCAACCACTAAGGAAATAAACATATCCCAGATACAAAACCCTATGGACATAGTACAGAAGTCTAATAAAAATATTATTGGCATATTCTTCTTAAATAAACACGTAGATCTGTAGCTAGTGTTCATTTTCTATATATAATAATTCATGATACTGTAATTCCATACTCAATATGCATATTTTTCCATATCTTATTTAATAATGTAATTGCTCATTTGAAATGTGTTTCTATTACCTATTTCAGATATCTATGCCTTTTTCTCTTAAATAATTACAGATCTATGTTTCTATTTTATAATCTATACGATGTATTTATCTCTCCCGGTATAATCATAGCTGCACCTGTCTGTCTGCTTGATGTGTAAATGTGTTTATCCATCTGGTAGATATATCTGTGTATCTATAGATTGATCTGCCAGGTTATAATCTATTCCCTAAATAAAGATATCAAATCATTGGACCTGCAGATATATTTATCTATCAGATAAAAGACAGATCTATTTCTGCATCTATTAATGTATTCATCTCTAGAACATGTTATCTCACTTTCAACTGATCTGGTAATGAAGTTTTTATCCAATTATAGATAGATGATATCAGTCTGTTGACCCGCATACACTGTATTTAATATGTCTATCACTGTACGGTATATATTATTTTTCCGTTCTTGAATTATAGATATAATTTATACATATATATATATATATAGCTATAGAACGAGAGAAAGAATGTACATATTCCATGTATCTGTATCCATATTATTTTGCCATTTGTGGAGGACAGCTGACCATCACATCTAGATGAATTGGACATTCCATTCCAAAATCATGGACATTAATATGAAGTTGCATTCTCTTTAACAGCCTATACCCCTCTGGGAAGGCTATCCATTGCTGCCATCAGGGGGGAACAAGGGGTTCCTCTGTACTAGGCCGGATTAAAAGAGCCTGCAGTGCATAAACTTTTAGAAATGGGAAGCTTTCCTAGTATGAGGCCCAGACTATTCTGATGGAGGTCCTGAGGCCATCTAAAATATGGCGACTATGAGAATTTGATCCAATTTAGCCAAAAGAAGATTTGTGAGTTCTAGCGCCGATAATGAACGAGAAGACATAGTTTAAAAAACTTTGTTGCAACTCATAAGTATTCAGTAGGGTTGAAGTCAGGGCTTTGTGGTGGCCACTTGAGTTCCTCCACAAGAAACCCATCACATTATGTCCTTATGAAGCTGGCTTTGTACACTGAGGCACAGTTATGGTCAAACAGAAAGGTATTCCCAAACTATAACCGCAAGCTGGAGGAGCACATTTGTCTACAATGTCCTTGTCTGATGAAGCATTACCAAGACCCATTATTATTATTTAATTATTATTAACATTATAAATAATAGACAGGATTTATATAGCGCCAACAAATTACGCAGAGCTGTACATTAAATAGGGGTTGCAAATGACAGATAGATACAGACAGTGACACAGGAGGAGGAGAGTACCCTGCCCCAAAGAGCTTACAATCTAGGAGGTGTGGGAAGTATCACACAATAGGAGGGCCCTTGACTGGAAACACCTGAAAGCATCATTTGGAGGGCTACCTATCTATTTTTAAGTAGTTTATGACATGAAAGGTACTCTTGGTCCTGTTATAGAGTGTCTTACGCGTCTCCAGGCGGCATTCTGAGTGTTGTGTACACATTGTACTTTATGTACCCGGAGCAGAATATATACACTGAGAACCTTTCAAGGATATATTTGCATTGCAATACAATCTTGGTTTGTGAGTTTTGCGGCCGAGCATGTACAACAATAAGATACATTGTACCAGGTCTGTCCATGGAACTGTTACTTCCTCTGTTTCCCATCTGTCATTTAAATGTATTTTTTCTGAGTTAATGAGCCCTGTAAAAGACATTTTCACATTTTTCTCTGGAACCAAAATGCATTGTAGAAAATTACATCAAGGACTCGTCCGTTACCACATCCTGAACCCGTCACATATCTTACATTGCTTTATCTATTTTATGTCACTTTAGGTCACTAAATTCCCCAGGATAGGGATCCTTATTTTAGGATAAGACCGGGAGATTTGAAGATGTCAGTCCCATGGTTGAGAATCAAGTTCCTTTTCTCTTTCTACATTTTTCACCGATCATTGTTGGTGATCTGGATACACAGAAAGTCGCAATGTGCACATAAAAGGTTGTATTTTAGCTAACAATGATTCAGAGTGCAGCTTTCTTGAACCCTTTGGAAACCTTACTTTTTCATATTGTGAGGGAGGGGGGGCAGATTAGAAACTCTGATAAGTTTCATTACAGCCTATGCGCTCACCAGTGAGACTCCACTTCCCATGTGTGTTTTGATGAATAGAAACATGCAATCATGAATTCTGTGATGTTCATTTAGAATATGAATATGCATCATACCTTAACCTATGAAACACATTGCAATACATTGGCCCTGATTTAATAAAACTCTCCAAAACTGGAGAAGGTCGACTGTCATAGGTGAGGCTGGGTGAACCAGCAAACCTGGAATGGATTTTTTTAAATCATTGGCTATTATTTGGCAAATGTTTTAAATCCTAAGCAGATCCATTTCAGGTTTACGGGGTCATCCAGGTTCTCTTATTATAGTTTATCTTCTCTTAGAGAGCTTTGATCAATTAGACCCCTGATGTTTCACCCTGAATGGGCCATTCTGATGACCAGCAGCATGAGCTTGCATGGAAGAGGCAGAATGTTTATATCAAAGGGACACCATGTAGAAACAGCATCATTTGTATAAACGATTTTATGCAAATTAGCTTTTTATATCACCTATTGATCAATATGACTTTCTATTGAGTATCTTCAGTGATAAAAATAACGTCAACAAAGTGAGATCAACATCAAACAACTTTGCACCTTTGTTCTAGTTAGAACCTTTAGCACGTGATTCATATATTCCTAATTATTATAATGTTGGCTAAATCTTGTAATTTGTAATTTTCTCTTCCTCTCATTTCCTTTGTTCCTTAAAATCTCACCATTCATATTTCTATTTTAACATATTCTATCACTTTAAATGAAGAAAACAGTAAAATAGGAAAATGATTACCTCGTGCTCTGTTAAAGAGAAATAATTTGGCACGTGGACGTTATGATCACGCTCGTATGAGTTCAAGAAATGATACATCTGAATGATGCTCAATATAATTAAAAAATTAGAATTCAGATCATCTCTCTACATATTGCAGGTATTTTCTTGTGTGTGAATGAGCCCTTTACCAGCATCGCCAAATGCGCTGTTCTTGGCCGTTATGGATCACATTGGTGTGTTGTGTTGAGGAGCAGATTTGTTGCTTGGTCTGTATGTTGGGGTGAATGATAGGGACATTTAGCACAGTGTTTTCCCTGGAATTTTCTTTAAGCTGGGTGGGAAGAAGCTGTAGGAAGGTGGGGGTCCCTGTATTATAATCCAGGTTTTCAGTAATCACTCATAAACAGCCGAGTGGTTGCTGAAAGTGCCGGGTGGTGAGCTCAGCTAAAAGAATCCGGGGAGAACACTGTGGCCCATTTTGCAGTGTGCACCCCTGAATGCCTCCATTCACCATTCCTATATAAATGTACATTCTCCAGATATTAACACAGGTCAACAAAAATTTATTTTTGATAATCATCAGAAACCACAGCAATTTTTCCGAAATAGGTTTTTCAAGCAGATTTCAGATCTGTTTTCAGTTTTTCCCTATCACGTACACTTCCTAAGTTATGACTACAATTATAATTAACATTGTACATGCATGTATTTTGTACTAAAACGTAAGCACTATTGAAATGAATGGTAATACATCTTCAGTGTAAAATAAAATAAGGCCACTGTGGTATAGATCTGCTGAACAGTATCAGTCAGGTAAAATTGTTTCTTCAGAAATGAGTATGATTTTCTTGTGTACTCTTTGTCTGGATTGTCGCGGTACAGCATCCAGCAGTAGTCAGCCATCATACTTTCATTCCAGAAACCTTGGTAGCGGTGCTCCATTAACTGAATGTTCTGGTGAAAACGTTCTCCTTGTTTGTCACTCACCGTACCAAGATTTGTGACAACCCAGATTCTGGTATGAATCAAGCAGATTCTGAACTCCTTCCTTGTGTGCAGGAGACTTATGGTTCCCCAGGACATTTTCACGCAGCCACTTGAATGCATCCCAAGCTTCTAGCTCAGCTGCTGAGAGAGATTGTTTGAAAATATCATCCTGCAAAACAGACTTGATCTGTGGCCCTATAAGTATCCCTTCCTCCATTTTTACAGTGCTTATGTTTGGAAACTACTGGAAAGGTACTGAAACCCATGGAGTTTGATTTACCCATGGAGAGGTGGCAGAAATATTTTATACGGATTAACCAGAGGCAGAAACTTGACATTGCTTGTTCCGGGCTTATAGGTATCTATTGCTAGCCAATCACCTTTGACATAATGGTCTCCCGTAAATCGGCTGTCCCACAGGCATAGGAAACAGCAATATTTTGTAAATCCTTCTTGCATTCCCATCAGCAAGCCAGTGACCTTTGGATCCTCATAGATGTTCCACTGGTGTGTTTTATACTGGATTGCTTCAAGTAGTATCTTCATGTTGTCATAGGACTCCTTTAGATTAACGGAATGGGGAATCGTTTGGAATTACCATTATGCAGTAAGACTGCTTTTAAGCTTCTTTTAGAGGAATCAATGAAGATACGCCTTTCAGATGGAACATGCTCCTGTGACAAACTGTTAAAGATTGCATTTATATTATGACAGTAGCACAGTGAGCCATCACTAGTGAAGAACGTTGTCAAGGTATGATTTCTTTTTCTGTAGTGAGTTACAGTTACACCCTTTGCAAGCAAGTGCTTCTGTTTCAGCCTTGAAGCAAGAAGTTCTGCTTTGTCTTTGGAGAGATTGAGATCACAAACGAGATCATTCAGCACTGCTTGTGTAAAAGTCTCTGGTTCTGAATCTTCATCGGCTATGTAGTCAGGATCAGATGAATCGGGGTTGTAACTGCCTGCAACTCCCACGCATTCCTTATCACCTTCTACAGAAGAAAGTCCATCATATGGCCGTACCGGAACTGACAATGAGTCATCATGGGTAATAGGCCTAATTGCAGAATCAAGGGTGAGATATACAATTTTGTGCTAGTTTTACCTGAGAATCCACTTTTGTTGACGGGGCAAAAATATCAGTCGATTAGATGGTCTCGGTGGTTCTCTCCACACCATCGGGATTGCAAATGGCATTACTGCTTTACGCCCATTTAGCCAGTCACACAATCCCTTGGAACAACGGGTACAGATGACATGTGAAGCCCAAAATTTATCCTGGTCACCATATGGACAGCCGAAATATAATTTGTATATCTGTTTAAGTTCTGTGGTAATTTGGCGACGTTGTGCTTTCGTCTTGAAAGGAACCACACACGTAACGTCTGGATCATTAAGGCAATTTCTAGGCATGATGACAAATGAAACCTATCGCAGTTAGTGCGGTCTCTAACCTTAAAAAAAGAAAACTGTGGTTAAATGTTGTAAAATGTTAAGGCTATTTATAAAGAATTTCACACAATATATGATTAGCTGCATCACAAAAACTAGACAAGAGAAAAACTGAACACATATTTGAAATCCCCATCCAAAATACTACAAAGCCCACATAAACCTTATATCTGATGAAAATGACATGTTGACCTGTGTAATAAATGTTCTAGTGATTGAATAGATGGCACCGTTGTTACAGAATGTAAAATATTTACTGTCCCTGGGATACCCAGAATCTCACATCAAGCAAGATGTGCAAGTGATGAATACTGTCCATAACACAAACCAGTGATTGATGGTGATTGAGAATGGAAGTTTTGTGATTGTGCATGGTCACTTTAAGGGTTGAAGAATGCACAGTAAATGTATAAGTGGCAGAAAATATTTTTAATAGTTAGCATATCCTCTGAGCCCCCTTCAAAAGTTCCCAATGAGATTAGGTGATTACAGTTTACAAAGACGTATGTATTTCCAGGCATGGCATTTCTGTGTGTTTGTGTCCCCGGGAGAGAAGGGCAGGGAGGGGATGTGTATCACAGGGACGTGTGTTCTGTATGTAAAAATATCTCCACAGCTGTGTACATAACATCCAGAAATCTTATTAACCCTCACGCCTGCTTCAGAGCCCAGCCTAACTGCCCGTCCCCATGGCTACTCCACCAGGCTGTGGCTCTCAAAGGGTTACAGGGGTGGTTTGAGGTTATGCCGAACTCTGTCAGCCGTGTCTTATATGTTATCATGGTGGTTTGTGTCACCGGCTCTGCTGTGACACAGGAAAGGCTATAAGGGCCCGCCATGGAGTCACTGCTGTGACAGTGACATCTAGTGTGAGTTGGAGTATCAGCACCGTCACCCTCCCTGCCTGCTGCCACCACTTCCACTTCCTGTGTCTTGGGCCTCGAATGAGCCCCCTCTGGACCCTTCACTGTCTTCCATTCCGCATATAGGGATTATGACACCGATCATTTATCTGAGCAGGCTCTGAAGCTCACTTGTAATTAAAATATAATTTTTAGATGATTCCAAAAACCCATGTGGCGTTCTCTGCAGTGCCAAATATTGCCGGTATCTTATTCTTGATGTAAACCCAATCACTGACCTCCTATATAGGCTTAAACATCTTTATCATTCCAAAGATTTTTTCAGTATTATTTCATTCCCAGTTTTTACTGAAGTGATCCTGCCAGGGAAATCTTTGTTCAGGCCATTCTGCTAAAGGGTTACAATGCTTTGCCCCTTTCTTTAGTTTGCACTTTGGAGTTGTCATCTTGTCACATGGGAGAGACGTAAAGTGGTAATATTAGGTAGACATGATCCACTGTTGTCACCATCAGGAAATGAGAATGATGTTCAGCCATTGCTGGAATGCATGTGCATGGGAAGTTAGTGTAGCGAGGCTGCACTGACATACGGCAAGGGATAACTTTAGGTGAAAACACAAAAATCATATTTGTCTATTAGTACGCAATTCTTAAAGTGGAACTGAATTGAAAAATAAAAAAAATCGCATTTACCTTTAATCCCGCACATCCCTCAATCGTGCTGGACCTTTCCTTGATTAAGTCCCACACCTACCTGAAATTCTCCTTCGTCTTGATATACAGAAAGCCCCGGACACCGCCATCTTCAGTCTTCTTGCATCACCCGATCTTGCACTGCGCAGGTGTGAGATCTTGTGAAAGGGGGAAAAAAGAACAGTGCGCATGCGTAAGATGGGCATCTCATTCTCCTTAGTGCATGCGCAGCAGGAGCAGCCTCCAGTGATGTAGGCATCCTGGGAGGCTTTGCGATCCCATTTAGTCTTGCTCGCCGCAGAGATCAAGACAGGAAAGCGAGTGGCTGCGTTCTTTTTGTTTTTTGCATTTTCATTAAAGAAAAAATAAAGATTTTTACTTTATATAAAAGGGCTTTCTACTCTTTTATGTAAAGTAAAAACATTGAGTTTAAGTCAACTTTAACTGAACCTAATATCCTCGGAGTTTACATTTACTGTACGATGCCCACCTCAGGTGCGCCATGGCGTTTTCCCAGGAAGGCCATGTCATAGTCCAGTAATGCTCAGATACATTATGGCTGTGTAGCTCATACCATCAATGTATATTACTTAAATGTTCCATCAAATAAATAATATTCATTGGAAGAATTTGTTATGAAGCGACACCTAAAATTCAGTATGCAAATTTCTTTTTTTTCCATCTGTACATGCAGATCAAACTGTCCAGCAAAAACAACAGCGAAAGGGATTACAAGAAAGTATATAACACTGCTGGGGGTGCTGATAACAGCAACTTATATTTAAAGCATGCTGGATCACCCAGGTTCTCTCATGATCTTCTCCAGTGTTCATTGTATTCTGACAATAGGTCATGTAACTATTGATGAGTAGTACTCACTTTCTGTTGTTTCTCTCCTTCCTTTTTTTCTCATGAAATCCCTTGTTTGGATAAGAGCCACAATACTTATCAATTCAACAACACATTAAATAAATATAAAATGCCAAACTACAGAAAACCTGAGCTTTAGCCCTGTGTTGGGCTCAGGAAATTGTAGGGAAGGGGGGTATTAAAATCTACTAAGAGCGCCCTAAATTATGCCCCAAGCACTTGGCCCCGGGTCCCTTACAGTATATTCAGCTTTAGCTATGAGCTGAATTTTAATGATAACAAGTGTTGTGAAAAAACAATTTTAGTGCACCATGACATTGGAGTACTTCCCCTTTATGTCAATATTTACATTAATAGGAGATAAATACTTCCAGGCTGCAGGTGATGATGATAAGTAACCTGCCAGTGTATCATAGTGATCACAGTACTCCCCCTGACAATACCTTCATCTGCTTCTCTCCAGGATGGCGCCATCATTGTTCAGGCATCTGCCATGGTCATCATGTATTCCTAAACTAAAATGCAGGCTCAATCACAAAAATCCCAGTTTCTATCTAGTTCATGGCTGGATTCACTAATGTGAATCTCACACAGATCAGGATTGAAGCTGAGGGATGGCTTGTATGAAAGGTGGAACTTCTCCAATCTGTGATAATGTAATTTCGCTTTGGGGTGGTGAAGCACTGGTTAAACAGTAAAATACAGCAGTACTGCTATATATATATATATTCTCTGTTTTGATATATATATATATATATATATATATATAAAGATTGGGAATGGTCCTAGTGATCAATGGAAACTTTTTATACCTTTGTATCATATCTTCCCCCTGAAAAAGAAGTCAGGTATCCTTTAAAAAGTCAATGCCTTGGAGATTTACTCTCACATTGCCTTTCCTTTTCCTTTATCAAATTGCATTCTAGGAAAAATGATAATGTAAAAGTTTTTAGATTGAAGAATACTCCCTACACTGCTCTGTCCATACTCTGCTCATGTCAGCTGGGCATTTTACAGCAAAATCCTAATGTTTCATATATAAAATGCTGTTTTATTCGCCTTCCATGCCATATATCCTGTTCAGTTCCACTTTAATCATTTGCAACCAGGCAGGAATTTATTGCAGAAAGGAACAGGCAATGTCTCCTCTGCAATATGTTTTCCTATTGATCTCTTCATCAGCAAAATTAATAACTGCACAGCTGAGGGTTGGCTGCTGAGCCACCTGGCACATCCCGGCTTCACCTGCGACTCCCTGCACGAAATTTATATCATCCATGCCCAGCCAATCAAGATGGCCACAAATTACAACAAGGAAGAAGATGGCGGCACCTGCAACAGAATACGGGCAGGTGAATATGTTTTGGGTTCAGTTACGCTTTGACGTCCAGCTTTACCTTTCGTTTCAATCCGCTGAGTTTTTTTTCTTTATGTTTCAAAACAGACAATTGTGAAGTTTTATCATTTGTTTTCTTTAGAAGGCAACCATAACCTGAGTAGAAAAGTCTGTCGTATGCCAGCATGCTGAAGAGAATATTGTTGCAGTTGGGATCCTGGCTGGTTCACTTTTAGTAGACCCGAATCATCTCCTAGTTTAAGGTAGCTGAATTATTTCATCTTCCCAATCCTTGTTCTGACATATGGGACCTGATTTTATAAAGCTCTCCAAGTCTGGAGAGGATACACCTTGGTGATCCTGCAAACCTGGAATGGATCTAGTCCAGGATTCAAAACATTTGCAAGCAAATAGCAAAGGACTTTGGAGCAATCCATTCCAGAATTGCTGGATCACCAGGTGATGAAAGTGAATCATCTCCAGCCATGGAGAGCTTTAAGAAATCAGGCCAAGGGAGAAACAGCTGCTTCCTCACAGAGACTGAGGCTTCTTTTCTGCAGCATGCTGGCAGGTAGAGGCTTTTCTTCTTAGTCTGTGGCTGCTTTATACAGACATTGCTCTCCTTTTGCTTTGATGCACCTGGAATGTATTTAGCTTCACACGCTAAATAGGTAAAAGAAAACATTAAACGTGTACAATGTAATCTCACTTGACATTAATTTTATCTAATATCATTTTTTTTTTTTAATATATATATTTGTCTTCCTCAATGTATTTTATCTGAGGCTTTATTTTTCATGTATTGACCTCATTAGCATCCACTGGCAGCATCTCTGTACATTCTATAAATCCATCTCATTTGCAGCTGGACAACTCATGGAAACTTACAAAACCTCAGACTTGTGGCAGAGAAATCCAGTAAATGTATAAGCTGAGAGTGTCCAGCAGGAGTGTAAGCGATGGGCTTTATATAAAAATAATGTTCCTATTTATAAAGAGGGGGCCAAAAGAGACATGATGTTCCCGGGGACCGACTCTTCCTCCCTTCCTGCATATAGCAAACTGCTCTGGGGATGGAGGAGGCTGGGGTGTGTCGCTGGAGATATTGTGCTCAGATGTGTGACCTGGCACTGTCCACACTCAACACAAAGCACAAGTATGCATTGTGTAAGGCAAAGCTATAAAGACTATACTATTTATATCTGGATCAAGAAGGAAACGTTCGCTCGGGGGCTGCTGAATGCTCATTGTCTCACAGGAGAAGGAGGAAAATCTCCGAAGGGTACCTGTCTTACTCCGACCTACCAGGACACTCCAGGCAAAAAATAATCTTTAATTATATTATATAAAATCATCATGTCTTTCTTAAATATATTTATATTGGCTTCCTATTGTTCAGGGATGGTGGGGTCAGCTCTCATAGGAATCTTTTACTTTGCAATGTGCTGTTAGTCTAAAATGGGTAACGTGCTTGCAGGAGGAAAGAGCACAGATATGACTTCATGGGGAGGGACTAATAATATTACTAATAAAACAGGATTAAAAATATTTTGCAGTGCTGTACAAATTTGGGGTGCAAATGACAGACAAGCAGTGACACAGGAGGATGAGAGGAGGACTATGGGTCTTTTCTTATCCAATCAGAAGCCAGGGATTTTTACACGGCTCTTTGTTTTCTTGCAGTATTTAGCAGATGAGTTGGTAACATTGCTATAATTTCAGAGGAACTGTGCACACGAATTGTGAGATTGGGGTGTATTAGCTCATATTCAGCCCGTAATGCTATACATATGAATAATGGATAAGAAGTAAATTGTGATAAAGGAAGGTGACACGGAGAGGCCGGAGACCTCACAAGTGTATATAAATAAGAGTGCGTATGATATATTTGCATTATATATATATCTTATATGTTCCTTTTATACTTCGGCTCTATTCTTCACCTCCAATGTCTGCTCATTCTTCCATCTATTAGTGGTCCACGTTCTGCTTTGCAGAGTTCTGGTACCCTAAAACTCTTCTTGTATGATAGTAATAGGGAGAATCAAAATATTGCGTCAGCTCTCACAAGGTTCAATTGGATGACCCACGGTTGGGATTTTGGAGATTTAGGGCCAGCAATTACTTCCAGAGCTCAAATACCACCACAAGTCATGAAAATGCAGTTTTTAGTTTCTTTAGGTCTGCTTTATAAAAGTTACCTCACCACTTTCACCAGTGAAGCTGGGTGATCCAGCAAACCTGGAATGCATCCGGTATAGGATTGAAAACATTTGCTAACAAATAGCAAATGACTTTAGGAAATCCATTCCAGGTTTGCTGGATCACCCAACTTCACTGATGAAAGTATATCTTCTCCAGCCTTGGAGAGCTTTATTAAATCAGGCCCCGATGTCTGCAAAATTAGGACAATGGCAACCATTCCATAGATATACTGTCAGCATGCTTGCACATGGTTCATACAGGTACTTATTTTTTTTAATAAATCAGGTCTCTGCAACCAGTTGGTGTAAAAATCGGTCACGCTCACAAATCTCAATCCCTTTGAGATTATGATATTGGGATTCCAGAGTCACACTCCCTGACGTCTTCTCTCGGTGGATTCTCCATTTCTATATTCCATTGGTGAATCCATCAATGGGCAGGTGACCCAAGCTGTATAGTATCAGCCTGACAGTGATGCTGCCCCCTAGTGGAAAATAAAAGCATAGAACATTTCAGAATAAGGAATCAAGTAGAAATACATTTAAAAAAATAAATTAAAAAAATGTTGTGACTATGCAGGTCCTTTACCGCAGAAGGAACAGACACTGTCCCTCCTGCAATAAAATAAGCTTACCTGTTTGATTGTCATTTTTTTTTTTACACCCACCTATACGTGCCTCATCATGGGTGCAGCCATATTATTTCTTGTGACGAGTCGGATCTTCTGCCATCTTGATGACATAATCAGCCTGATTTTATTAAAGCTCTCAAAGACTGGAGAAGCAAACCTAGAATGGATTTCTTCAAAGTCATTTGCTATTTGCTAACAAATGTTTTGAATCCTGGACCAGATCCATTCCAGGTTTGCTGCATCACCCAGCTTCACTGGTGAAAGTGCATCCTCTCCAGCCTTGGAGAGCTTTAATAAATCAGGCCCAATGCGTGTGGGAATTCATTTAGTCCTGCCAACCCCGGGGAATGCCGGGAAACCTGCAAAATCCTGTCATCCTGCGCATGTGCAGCTCGGTGTACTTAGAAGATTACGAGCAGGCAGGTAAATATGTTTTATTGCAGAAGGGACAGGCAGTTTCTTGTCTGTTCACAATTGTGAACTATAGTTTCACTTTAACTTACTTCAAAGGCCTGGGTGTCACTGGTAGAGGGGGATCTCCCGGCAATCATAGACACATGGGAACTATGTGCACTCCACTGTGCCCACCCTGCTACTCAGATAATCATCATTTCTACTAATCTTTCCTGATTGAGGACTAACCATAAACAAAAATCATTTTTGTTTCCTTTTTCCTTTCTTTGTGCATTTTGTTTGATTAACTTCTTGTATCTATATATAACTTTAAAAAGGATTTTATTTTTTTATTTTTTTTGGCAACTTTGTGCCAATAATATGTTGCACATTTAAGCAGTGAATATTTTGGGCTTAGTTTTGAGTTGGTTCTCTGTTTTGAATTAGGAAATGGGAAGGGCAAAATTTCAGCCTGTAAAGCAGAGACAGAAACAGCGACAAATTATAAAGAAAAGAATATCTGTCATGGCTGGAACTCCAGCATGAAAAAGGCAACCGGTAGGAAAAAAAAATTAATATTGACCAGGAATATGTCACCAAGAAAAAAACTCTTCGTGATAAACTTAGATGGCACTTAATAAAAAAATCTTTTTTTTGTTTTGTTTTAGTTTTTTCCAGTGAGTCTTCTCCACTTTTCTTTATGTTCCACTTTAATTCTCTCCCATGAATACTAGCGGTGAAATCTGATTTGAAGCCCTTGATTGGTTCTGCATGGGCGGGTCTTTTATGAGTATACATGTAGAACAGTTTCACATGCTGCCACTAGATGTCAGTAAAATGGTGAGAAGGGTGGCTACAATACACATACTCTAGAACCACGGAGAGCCAATGTAGCCACCCTTCCTAAGGAATTACCATTGGCTGGATTTTAAAACCTATTTTCCTCCAGATGCAATTTATTTTATTATTGCATTTGGGAAGATAAATCCTATATGTTTTTGTTTGAGTTTAGTAACACTTTAAAGCTTATATAATATTTTTGTAATCAGTTAAATTAAGTAAAATTAACAAATAAAACCCCCATTGCTATTAATCCCCAGTAAGCACATCAGATATTCCGGGTGAAGATTTAATTAAATGCGTGAGCGTCAAACATTCACGCAATTTCATTGATAACCTTTGCGATCAGCAGACTAATTCTGTCTGCCTGTGGAAAACCAATGTGATCTTTTCTTAATGTTACACTATTGATTTACACAAACAGATTTTTCTTTGCATGTGCGGATTGTGATGTAACATCGGAAAGGAAATAAATTATTTGTACCCTAAAAGGTGAACGTTACCATTCCGAATATAAAAACAAAACTTTTGTGGTATCTGAGGAATTATTGAGATTTAATTCATAAAACTTTGAAGCTCAACTCTGGAATAGGAAAATATTGGGCCTGATTAATTAAAGCTCTCCAAGGCTGGGGAGGATAACCTTTCATCAGTGAACCTGGGCAATCCTAAAAACCTGGAATGGATCTGGCCCAGGATTGAAAACATTTTTTCTAACAAATCCATTCTAAGTTTCTGGATCACCCAGCTTCACTGCTGAAAGTGTATCCTCTCCAGCCTTGGAGAGCTTTATTAAATCAGGTCCCATAGTCTGAATACAAAATCTGTATATTCTTACTGGAATCTTTTTATCTTTTGTGCAGTCATCCAGTGTAAAATGTTACAGGAACTTCCTGTAATTAAGACCGGTCGCAGCTGCTCTCTGTCCCTGTGCAGAGTGGCTGGTCTTGTATCCGCCCCCTACTGCAGGTAACCTGTCATGGGTGGGGCCTGCTGGGCTCCTCCCACAACTCTTCTCTCTTAACAGGCCCTGTCCAGCACAATTTCCCTTTTACAAAACAAAAATGGGGTTTGCAGAAACCATTTAGTCTAAAGTAAGCATCCTTATCCCAGAATAAACCTTTAATCTGTTATAATTTGTACTACAAAATATTTTGTATTGACAAAAAAGTAGAATCAATCCACCATCTGCAGTAGGTAGCTTTGAAACCAGCAAGGGGCACAGGTTCTATGACCGGTCCATTTACTTCCCACTTCCAGGCATAAAGGAACCCAATAGGGAGCAAACACAACTGTTTCAAAACTTTATTGGACCCAGGTAAGGCAAGGTGAACAGCACACTCAGGTGTTTCGCCCCTTGTAGAGCCTAAAGTGGAACTAAAAATCCACTTTTAAGCATCAGGCCGATCATTATTGCAGAAAGGGACAGGCAGTGCCCCCTCTACAATAATCCACCCTAATTGCCTGGTCACTCCAGATATCGGACAAAAAGCCGAGCTGCTCATGGACAGCGTTAGATTTGGTTGCAAGAATACCCAGCTTCAGTTCCACTTTATTCCTAAAGTTCAGAAAGTTTTCATTTAACAAGTTACATTAAAAAAGTCATCAATCCATCAAATTCAATCATTAGGAAAATAAACATATCCCAGATATAAAACCCCATAGACATAGCTGATCCAGAGAAAGGCAAAAAAAACCTTAATAAACCCCCGGTACAATTTACTCCAACAGGGGGAATAAAATTCCATCCTGATTCCATGAAGCAATCGGATGTTCCCTGGATCAGCAGTCTCTGTTATCTTTACTTTAAAGCCTTAATACCCAGTTATATTCTGTGTCTGAAAAAAACAAATTCCAGGAAACCTGTTTTTCCTTCTTTCATTTTAAAATAAACAGAACTGAAAGAAATGGATCCATAATGGATAGTCTGTATACCCAAAACTCTGGCTAAGTGGATAAGAGTAGTCAAGATTTTCTTGTCAGCAAAACTGAAAAAAAAAAAGAGAAAAAGAACTTCAAAGCTCAAAGAAAGTTTGGGCTTTGGATACAGTTAAGGCAATTTACACACCAAGGGTGAATAGCGAGAATCTGGTAATATTCATCCATAAGGCAGGTGGCTATCATAATGGATAGGTGTATCCCACTCCTGGCGGTGCATTGTGGCAAAGGTGACTGGATTGACATTGATATCCATACATTATTAGTTCGTTTTTATCAATAATAGTAATTATAACTCTATACAGTTGAACAATATGAAATACTAAAATACTCACAATGGATTCTCCAGGAATGTTGCTGCTCCAGGTGAATAAATAAAATACTTCCCAGCATTTCTGATTGTGGAGTCTGCCCAATCATAGATTTGTGGCATTTATTTTTTCTACTTTTCAAGTGTACTCATTTATCAGGTCAGGTTGGTGTAAAGACTTAGTGCCTGATGTGATTTCTCAGTTTGTCCCATTTTATCCCTCTGGGCACACAACATTTGCCACCCTGTGCTTTGTTATAGCATTCTACCTATTTCCTGAGCCTCGGGCACAGACCAGCAATTCTGGTTTTTACCAGCAGAGCCGGAGTGTCTCCGATTTATATTATTAACCATAATTTTACAATGCCAGAATATTACAACATAACTGCTTGGCAGACAACATGTTTACTATTCACCGGCTCACATCCTGACACATATAGCTCCTGTATAGGAACATAAACTAGGTTATTTGACTTCCCCAATTCTGTATTATAGACATATGACTATAGTAGGGACAATAGATTGTGAGCTCCTTTGAGGGGCAGCTAGTGACATGACTATGGACTTTGTACAGTACTACGTATTACGTTGGTGCTATACAAATACTGTGTAATAATATAAAACAGAAATAGATCTGATAAACATTTCTGATAGACATTCCTTACCCCATACTCTACATTGCATGGCATGATGTTCCTGTCTATTCGGAAAAATTGTTGTGGGATGCAGAGCAGGCAAAGTCTAACCCACTCCAGACCATTGCAAGATCCTTGGTTGCTCTGGGTTGCACAGGAACCATCTTGGAATGATGCTGATGCCATCCTCGCCTAGGAATTTTGGGCGGAAGACTAGGACAAGGTATGTATGATTCTACATTGTATCTTTTTGGGTAGAATTTCCACCTACTAGACACGTCTCCCTAGCAAAGTAAAAGCGGCACACTTCAATTTTGGAAACACGGAGAGTAATGCAGCTTTGACTCACAGCAATGCAGCGCGGTGCACTGAAATTGAACCAATGATGAAAAATTCATGGAGTACATTTGCTTTCAATGAAAAACATTCCCAGTGCATTTCACATTTGAATCTTTTAAAACACAGGCGTCTGATGTTCTGGAGGCTGAGCCTAGGAGTAAGAGATTTGGAGATGGGAAGGGATGCAGAAAGTGTAAGGGGACTTTAATTTCAACTTTAATTCTCTCTGACCTATTCTGCAGAGCTTTACAGAGAACATTATATTACCTGCATCAGTCTCTGCACAACTTTAAAGTGATCCTAAGATCTAAAACCCGAAATAAAGCAGAAACAGAACATTTATCCTTGCCTCTCCCTCTTTCAAACTCCAAAAAATAGAAATGGTCCCCTAATGTCTTTTGGGAAACCAACACTTCTGGCAGTGTCAGTCTTTACCCCGGGTCCCTCTCCTTCAAACCAGTGAGGTTATTTAATTTCCTTGGAAGTTTAAAAATTTTTTATGTTTAAGCAAGTTGGAGCTTCATAATAATTTTTATCACCTTCCTCTGGATCATTGTACACTTTTCAAATTGCAACAAAAGTGTTAAATTTTTAGCAGATCAAAAGCCAAAATCCCTCTATTTTGGATAGATTCATGGAAACACCTATCATCTATGTCAATTAATTAATTGACTTCCTAATTGTATATGTGAAGAAAATGTATATATGTGTGCATGAGAAAATTGCTGTTTAATGACAACTAGAAAAGTTTTAGTTTTTTGGAAAAGGATATCATTGCTGTATATTGACATGAGCATTTCAATGGTAAGCGATGGCAGGCGTTGATGGCATTCTCATACATGTATCGTCTATTAGTCGGTCGTCTTCAACTCATTGCCAAGCAAACATCTCCCAACTGCCATGAAGGCAACGTGGTTGGAGGTGGCTGTGTTGGAAGTGGTTGGGTTTTTTAGGCGGTAACCTCATGGTTACTGTCCGTGTGAACGAGCCCCAATCTCAATAAGCCAGATCTTGGTTCTGGCAGAGTTAAACAATTTACGTATAAACTTTATAAACATCACAGGTTGCTCTGTGATATTAACCATCTGTCTCTCATACCAATACTTGCGTAGAGCCAATGAGTCAAGTGCCACTGGCCCTCGCACAAATGTTCACGGCCGGCAGACCAGTTGTTCACATGGAACACTGTTGCTCAGTGTGCCACCCGAGCTGGTATCAATTTTTGAGTAAGTCCCAGTCTCTGTCGATGAGTAAGCTTTCAGCTATACAGCGCCCCGCACAACATGAGGCTCGCACTCTGACAACCTGCTGATCATGTCCCCTACTGGCAGCTTGGCAGCAGAGTCGAATGTTGGAATTAATGCATAATGTATTATAAACTGGGAGTGGCTGACTTTATGGAAATCGCGTTGAGTCCAGAGTTCGGAGCGAGGCCGCTTTCACATCAGGTACGTGCGACTGCCAAAATTTAAAAGACTATGTGTGTGTGTGTGTGTGCTGAATTAAGCAACAATTGTATCAAGGCCAATAGCAAACGGACGCATCGAGTTAAAGAAATATCGTATGCCCAGGCTGCCTGGTACGGAGCACTTGTACTAAAGTCACTTCTTTCGTTTACTTGTTCATGACTCAACCTCCCTCTTGTGGGCACTGGGAAAGACAGAACGGGAAAAAAAAAACTTCTCATTGCACAACAATACTGTCCATTGTACACCGGTGCCAGCTAGAGAAACAGCAGGAAGCAACCAGCTGTGCCAAATCAGCAACCACTTCATTCCTGGAATGTTTCAGATATTTGGAGTTACTTTCCAGATAGAGAAGCAGGACTGCTATCAGTGGACATGGGCGATCTAGGAGTATCTGTCATAGGTACGTGGGTAAAAAGAGCTCTGTGCACTGCTTGCATGCTGCTTGCATACCCCCCCTTTGCTCCATTGTAGTTGACTTGGCACTCAAACTGGACGGTCACGTGTTATGGTGATCTTGTGCTATGGTTGTATCAGTTAGAACCCATGGGGTGCTCTAGTCTGTGCTCGTGGTAACCTTCAGATAACTTTCACTTTACTGATAGCATGTCGAAATACTGATACTCTTCTAATAGCTTAAAAAATAAAGGTTTCTGTCCATTGAGCCATTCTTGTCAATACAGCAGCATCAGATGATTATTCACAGCCAATGATGTGCCAGGGTTCAAATGTGGAGACCTAGGCAATGCTGATTTGGCAAAGTTAGATGTTTTCAGCCAATTCTGAGTCGAACTTTGTCTTTACTAAAAGGAGAAGCAACAACCCCACAGTCTAAGACAATGGTGTGCAAGAATTGTTGTGGCCATCAATGCCATTTAGAGCTCCTCCTATGATGTTGTTTTTAGAAAGAAATAGGGATTTTTGTTGTTTTGTATTTTGTGGTAACCTGCAGATTTTTTGGTATCTTTCCTGAGGTGTAGAGTGACTCTTAATACGATAAATTGAAAGTGGTCATCATGGGAGGTCTTGGGTAATGCTTAATACTTTTTACCAATAAGGCGTCACTAGGTGCACCCTAATGCCCAATTTATATTCTGCAAACTTTCAGATTTTTTACAAGATCCTCCCACAATAAAAGGTATCAATAATTGGATTTAGGATATTTTTTTTACAAGGCCTATCAAAACAGTGGTGCAAAGTTTTATGCAAAGTACGTGGGCCATTTTTTGTATGTGTAGCTGTGCCTCTGTGTAGCATAACAAATTTGGGCTCATTGAGCAAAGACAATGGGTTAACCTATATCAGCCAATTGCAAAGCTCCAAGCTGCATTGATCTCATGTGCTTGGCCTACTTTACTGCAGCTGTATTGAAAAAGCCTGATAGAAGATCTAAAAATCCAACAAATGACCTCTAATTACTAGCTCCCTATAATGGTAGGCCTTTCTCATTTTTTCTCAAGCATGTCAAAGATGGAGACTTGTGTCTTGTAGCAACTGTGCCCAGAAACACCAACCACACTGGTTTCCTCCTGGCACGTCTGCAAAAAGATAATAACAATAATGATATGTGGTACAAAAACAATGCCATTGTTAAGATCTTTAACCCCTTTTCGGGTGTTTTTTTTTGCTTTTCTTCTCTTTAATGTAATCTGGGTTGGGTGCTATCTATTGCACAGAGCACATACGGTTGTCTCTGCATTTTCACTGACCTTTGCCCGATGACTTCACTATTGCCAAGGTAAATCAAATAAGGGATCTAAATAAAAAATACCTTATCTCTATAAAATGAATAATTAACTTGTAGGGGCATCGGACTGGCAACGTATTTCCCAGAAAGTCCTCTACGCCTTCCCCGTGACTTGTGGGCCAGGCTTGAAGCAGATAGATAAAGATAGTATGAAAGGAAATATAGGCACAGTTTGGGCACAACATCATAGGATTTAAAGGTGATTTAAAAGTGAATAAATATAATCATGAAACTGTCATTGAAAGGTTGCTCAGAGAAAGATATAAAGTTAGCTAACCTAAAGCCCAACTGCAACGTCACAGTTTGAATAGGTTTTACATTGGCTGCACCTTCTCCCTGGCACTGTCCCACATGAAAAAATCCATGGAGTCCACAAGTACCCACCATCTGTATCAAAGACCTCTGAGGACTGGTAGGAAGATAAATATTTTAGTATCTTTTAGTAAGGCAAAATCAATCTTGCTACCACCATAGTATCACAACCCATTGTTTCAACCATTGTACTTTTTACCATGTCATTCGCAAACCAATAGGATCATTTTCACCCAAACTTTAGCCACTGGGGTATCACAACCCAATGTTTCATCCATTGCACCTTTGCTTTGTTACTTTATTGTCCCCAAACCAATAGGGACATTTCCAGCCAAGCTTCAGTCACTGGGGTATCACAACCCAATGTTTCATCCATTGCACCTTTGCTTTGTTACTTTATTGTCCCCAAACCAATTGGAACATTTCTACCCCTTCAGTCACTGGGGTATCACAACCCAATGTTTCATCCATTGCACCTTTGCTTTGTTACTTTATTGTCCCCAAACCAATTGGAACATTTCTACCCAAACTTTAGCCACTGGGGTATCACAACCCAATGATTCAACCATTGTACCTTTAATTTGTTACCATATCATCCCCAAACCAATAGGAACATTTTCATCTAAACGTCAACCACTGGGGATTGCCTAATGATAGTTTCGATTTTCATATTTTTTTCAGGGGTTCCTGTTGTCTCTTAGGGTTACATTACTTTTTTATGGTGTTTGGCCAAAGCTAGTCTATACTTTCAACAATGTCTAGTAGAGTCCAGTCTTAGAAAGCACAATTATGCATTATCTATTCAACTCCACACCATCGTGTTACATATACATTCCTGCAAACATAGCAAATAGCTTTCCCTTTTATATCTACCCTCATTGTTTTGTGATAATCTTCAGTTTTGGTGGCCTCCAGATATTGTCCACAGATATTGTCCATATCCTCACACAAGTTTGATATTACCATTTTGTCCTACTTTATCCCATATATGATTGTCTTTCAGGTATTATTTATCACATCCTTATTTCCACACATGTTCTGCATAAACCCAGGACACCAGTTTCCCTGTCCATCATTCTGCATTTGGTCTACATGATTTTCAGATTATATCCTGCTTGTTTAGGCCTTTGCATTGGTTTAGAATATTGGCCCACAAGTCCATATATCCAGATGTTAAAGATGGAATCCTTCTTTTACTTGTTCATCAGCAAAATGGTTCATACTATTCTTCTCATCTATATCTCCACATATGTTGCATCATATGAGGACTTTGTCCTTTTAGTTTTTATTTCTTTTTATTGTTTATTTGAGCTCAGAAGGTCAGGATGGAGTCTTCCTTTTCTATTTTTTCACCTAAATGGGTCATAAGATCAACATTTTTCCTTATTGTTGTGCATATCTCCACATGCAAACTACATTATCTGGACTTAGTCTTCATCTGTATGTATTCCACAAGACCTTAGAATATTGCCATTAATAGCTTTGCCCTTCATCATATGGAGGTTCTTCTTGTGCAAATTGCTTGATAAAGCTGAACTCTGCACACATTACAAACACATTCTTGCAGTGGAGGCTCCAGGAAATAAATGGTTGTCTATGTCTAAGGTAAAACTAAAAAGCATTTAACTTTCCTTATCCCTTGCTTCTTCCTCTCTATGCAACCAAAAACATAATTATTTTTCACATTATAGTTGTGGATTGTGATGAGGAGTTGGAACCCCAGTCAGGTCATTGAAGAAAATCACCCTTAACATCGGTTCTGGTAGCCATTGTCTTCAGGAAACAAAGTTCTAAAAAGTCCAATAATTTGCCTTTGTGCAAAGAATTTGTGCAGGAATTTGCTGTAATAAAGACCAATCATTGCTGCTCTCCAACCTTTTGCAGGGAGACTGGTCTTGTGTCCACTCCCTTGTAATTATCCTCAGGTGGTCTGTAGTGGCCATTGAAGAATATATTCAAATTAAAGTATTTTTGCCTGCAGTTCAGCTCTAATAGGGGAAATTCTCAAATATTTGCAAACATCTTCTTGCAACCTTTTTATCATGGAGTACCTGTACGAACCATGTGCAAGCATGCTGACAGTATATATATATATATATATATATATATATATATATATATATATATGTAATGGCTGCCCTTTTCCTATTTTTAAAGACTTGGTGATTTATTAAACCTCTCCAAGGCTCGAGAGAATGCACTTTCATCAGTGAAGCTGGGTGATCAAGTAAACCTGGAATGGATCTGGTTCAGGATTGAAAACATTTGCTAACAAATAGCAAATTACCTAAAAAATCCATTCCAGGTTTGCTTGATCACCCAGCTTCACTGATGAAAGTATATCTTCTCCAGGTTTGGAGAGATGTAATAAATCAGGCCCATGGAGTCTCACTTTTCCAATTGCAGTTAAATTCCATTTAGAGCAAAACTCCAGGGAGTCCAGTAAATGGTTTAAATACATTCATTTACAGTTTTATCTGCCTGGCGTGCAATTCTGTGCAGCTGATACTGTGGTTTCAACACAGCCAAGCAGACAAGTCCCATACATATTCCCTAAATAACTATATTACAAGCTATGAGTGGGGTGTTCCTGTGGATCACCTATCTATTAGTAGGAATGTTGGTGGCTCTGTGCCATCATTGGCTGTTTTGCTGTATCCATATGGGTGCAAATGTGTGCAAATGGCAACATTTTCCCTTGGAAATTTCTCAGCAGTGATACCTAACACTCAGATGTTTCACTCTCACCACTGCGGAGCCACCATTGTTCAGCCCAAAGCGTGGCGGTCTCAATACAACCACTCAAAACTCTCCTTGTAGCATTTTTACTGCAAATCTGCGGGGTTTTTGCAATAAAGTCAAAACAGAGGAGGAATACTGTAATCAGGCCTACGTGTGACAGACTCACAGGATAGACAGGGTATAATAAGCGAGCATTCACTTCTTTTCAGCGAGCTCGGCCACCGACGGCACAGCCACGCTAAATTTAGAGAGCCGGGGACAGCCGACAAACAGTTAAGGTTTTATATAGGCCAAATCCTTTCTTAATATACAGTAAAGATTAACCGTGTTATTTCCGGACATCGGTCACGGCAGGTCAGAACATTTTGTTTTCACATCACAGTGGCTCTTTGTAAATTTATGAGCTGTACAGTACAGCGTGGCCACTTGGTTATATGTTAACCATCGTATATGATAAACAAGGCACTCATAAAGTCCTATCAAACAGCAGCCTGCCAGTGTCGGCAAAGAACTGGCAGCAAATAAACGTCTTCCTTTTATTAAACATTTAACTCTCTCCTAGTCTGGCTGGAGGAGTTTTCTACCAGAAAGAAAAAAGACCATTGCTTGCTTTATTAAACATAGGAAAGTATGGATTCCAGGTCCAAAAATCATTCCTTTGCAATTCCATTGATCCCTATTTTATCTCTATTGAAGCAAACAGTCCCTTTTTATGGAATCCCTCCCCAAAAACCTTTATCTGTTCCAATATTATATTATACAATATACTAAAATATTTTAAAGTATCTTTATAATACAGCTTTGTCCTTACTTTGTTCAAATTTAGTTGAACGTTTGCATTGGATGTTTTACTTAGCTTAGTAAAAAAGATGAGCAATCTGCAATTATCCAATCAAGTGCAATGAAATGTTTTTTTTTTCTTGCATGATGGGGTATTCTTTGCACACATTCACTGTGTATTATTCCATGAAAGGTGATAATTCCCAGTTTATATTCCTGTAGGGAATGATCCCCAATTTCTGAGCAAATCCTCTAAATTATTTTTAGGAACTTCCTGTGGTTGTGTGCTCGCTCCCACCTTGCATCGTCTGAATGACAGTTTTACTTTTGCAGTGAATACAACACAATGTACATTAAAATCTCTGATTGTAATCCAACTCAGTAGTGTACAGGAGATGGGGGTCAACCTAGCAGCTAAAGTACTGTTACCCAATGAAGTCTCAGTTGATATCCCTTGCCAGTATGAACTTTTGGACATTACAGGAACATGCTCAATAATATATTTGGTTTATATGGAGGGGTACACTCTTTGGTTCCCTCCCCACATACTTCTTTTTAGGTACCCCAAAAATTAGTAATACTCACCTTATCTCCCCTTTCCCCCATCTTGCATTACTTAGGACATTATTCATGTCCTTGTTCTTTAATGTAGATTCCTATAGATACAAAGCAGGCAAGATCTAAGGAGATATTCCAGTTTATTGCAAGAGCACGTACTTGTGAGGTGACAGCTACTCTTTGTAACCTTTGTGGAAGGACGTCATATATGTGTATATATATATATATATATATATATATATATTTATGTATTTGCAATATATTTTATTTGTTTTGAAGAAAATGTAAGTGCATATTCCTCCCTTGAAGGTGTTCAATGACCCCGCTTAATTTCCCACTAGTGAACGTTTGAATATAACATTGTGTGCTTTATAAATATGTCCTATGTGTTGTGTCAGTCATTGCTATGGAATTCACCTCCCATTTCTGTGGCAGTCTAGGAGATTACCATTGCTTTAATGGTCTTCAATGTTACGTGTTAGGACATGATGTATGGAAGATGCTATGACTGGCTGCTTGTTAAAGGTAATGCCTAATCTGCACCACCAAAGATTAGACATTCTCCAGTACTGGATCTCCATTATTTAGGTGATTCAACAACATCTTATGAAACCCTTTAAAATGCTGGGAATATACTGGAGGAGGTTTAAAATGCACTCATTTTAGGGTTTTATTTGTCTATCCAAAAATAGTCCCTGAGTCAATGGCAGACATAGCCAACAATGGGTTCCTGTGCAGGACTTACTTGGGCCCTCCCCCAGCCTAACCCATGGTGGCCCCTGTGGAGGGTCTGGGGCCCTCAGCAGCAGGACACTATGTATGTCCCTGCCTGGAGTTCTCATTTAATGCTTAGAAGGGCTGCAGTTGCTGCCTTTTATTTCTGAAAATGTTATCCTGTGGTAGTGATGGTGCTCCCTGGATATTAATTGATGAAGCAGCCATTACTCAGGTGTAGAATGGCTTGCTGGTTCCAAATCTGAAGTAACAGCCAGTCATTTGGCATGTTCAGGTGATCAGCTCTTTGAATTTGCCTTTGAAGAATTCCGCCAAGAACAGGAGCTTGCATAAAAAAGAATAAAGAGGGAAAAGACCACCCAATACACCATAAGAGGACGCCTCACATGTTTGTGTCGGAGCCTTGCGTCGCCAAACTCTTTGATGTTCATTGACTTTTTTTGGCTGATCACCAAGCGGTTAACTCTGCGAACGCAAGTGTCACGTTCTGCGGCAATTCATCTTCCAGGATCCTTCCCACCAACAAGACATTTAACTGGAGAGGGGTTAATCCTCCAGAAAGACACAAGCTAATTAGCTCTAATTAATTACCGTAAGACAGCCATAGAAAAAAAAGGGAGAGACGGCGAGCACCGTCCAGCGTGCTATTATTCAGCGCAAGACGTCTCTGTGGCTGGCGGTGGGCGTGGCCCCCACACATACACACATACACAAGCCAGGGCCCTAACAGAAAGTCTCGCAGGGGACCAAACCAGAACACAGTGTACATGCAGAGAATATGCCGACATACTGAGCTGATTACTTTCAGTTAATTAGATATGAGCAAACCCAGTCTAATGCGGGGAGAACAAATCCCCAGACCGGCGTGTAAACAATGTGAGATGGGCGTCCTCAGCGGCCCTCGCCATGGAAGGAAGATGAAATATTAACAGCGGCAACAGGAGAGGACGGGGCCCGAATCAGACTTCATTAGCCTGCTGCTGTCATGCGATGGTGGGGGCTTTGCTGTGGATCTGCGGGGGGAGAGAGGGTTTAGCAGGTGCTGAAAAGCAAACAGGTCCTTCTTTTAGTTTATTAAGTTTTAGGGGCGAATAACAACGCTTAAGCAGCCACATTCCCAGCGTTGGAGATAAATAAAATGAGAAACAAGCATTCCTATGACCGAATGACAATTGCCTGGCATAATGCGGGGAATTAAAATAAAACTCCAGCCAAACTGCTCAATGAGGACAGTCCAAAGATTTAATTGGTCTGTTGAACCTGTCTTGTCTTTTACATGAGGCGTGCAGCAAGGAATAAACCAGATTAACCTTCTCCATCATCTTATATCCTCCAAGCCCATGGACCAAACCGGAATGATATCCATTGGAAGTGCAGGTAGAGCTGTTGGTCTGTATTTTCCTTCCTTTGTATGTCTTTGGAGAGGAGGACTAAACATTGTGACCTCTGCCTAATAGGAACCCTTACGTGTGATTTGGGATAGTGAATGTTCCAGGGAGGCTTAGTCATACCCAGCAATGAAAGTTGTACTTTGCCCTTTGCCATCCCAATAAAAATACCATAATAGTTTTGGTTGAAAGGCCAAGGACACAACTTTATTGATTTTACACAACGTTTTACCAAACATAACCATGAAGAATTTATCACATGCTGGCTGTCAGTGACTGGGAACCATTTGCTTGGGGGTAAATTTGATCAATAAGCACTTTTATAGTACGGGGTAGATTTGTGTGTATGACATAAAGTAAGTGCACTATTCCAAGTATGCCATGGTGCCGAATAAATTGGTAAAATGTCGATGTCATCATCATTTCACAGCCCTTTTCACATTTTCTGGCATAGTTTTTTCTTGGTGGCTTTTGGCATTTGGTCACATGACATCTGCAAATTTGGGCAAGAAAACAACTTGGTATAATGCGTCAAGGACTGCGAGTTTTGCGCTGATCTCCATACAAAAGCACCGGCTCAGCATCTGGTATTTAGTTAGTACTTGCCGTGGCGGAAAATGGTCATTTGGGATCACCCAGGTTCTCCCATGAGTCTATCGTCTCCAGACTTGGCAAGCTTTAAAAAATGAGGCATAATAGTGCAACCACCATGCGTTTAGACAGATAAAGCTGCAATTACATTCATTTTATTAGATTTTAGAGAATTTGGTGAAGTATGGTCATCTTCTCACCCAATGATAAGCTTCTATCACCACATTCACTGGAGGGGAACAATGCATAGCCAAGATGGTGAAACCTTCCTTCTCGTTGAACAAGGATTTATAGAATAAAGATGTCTTCTAAAATTTCTTCAATTGTAAAATCGCCCCAAAACTGAACAATCTTGGTGTGCATTCTACTCACAACTTTTTTTCAGGATTCAGGCAACATTAGATCATTCCTAAAATGCATGCACAATGATAATTCCATTTCCACAAGTCCATTTTGCAAAGTCTCTTTATTCCCACCTGTAGAACTGCTTTGTCTTAAGATCCCTATACTACCAGACTACTGTGCAATCAGAAATTCAGATTCGTCCACCCAGGTGACGCATCTTGTACGGGTAGAATTTTACATGTTTTTTGACAGGTTTGTTTTAAATCACATGACAATAAAACTGCCTATGTAGCTTAATGATAACAGGTAAAACTTTCATGCAACTTCCCAATGTGCTGCAGTGCCACCTAGAGGTCAGTGTTAGAAGCTCCTAACAGTGATCACATGACTAGTGAAGGTGATGGATGGTGTAGGTGCTCTGTATTGCTGAATAATAGTAAACTTTATATCCTAATGTATCACAAGAGTGCAAGGACTCCAGTTTGGTCAGTTTGTATATATTGATTATCTGAAAACATGATTCCCTTAGTCCCCTCTTTACAGACGTATACCAATAGTAATCCAAAAACTAAGCCATTTCATCATTCTGGCATATATTTGCTTGCTTTATATAGGCCTATGTCAAACAATTTATTCTCAGGTAAATCATCTTTATAAGAGAAATCATAATTTTTTTTCTATGGAACCACCAACATGCTAGTTATACAACATTTTAAAGCTCAGGGATTGACGCTGTGCAGCGTTTCATGTCAACAACTAGCTCGCCATTGCTCAACATTCACTAATATGTCTTCACTAAAAATTTCTGGAGGACGTTTTGACGCAAAGAATGATGTAAGAAAAAACTGACCATTTACCTGCAATAAATCACTTTTATCATCTGTAATCACCAGTGACTGCAGCAATGAGGTCGCCAGCTACAAATCGGTAATAATCACTGCCATATCTATAAAACTCGCTATTTGCTAATACAAAATCACTTCTATGTCTAATATATCTTGCAATCAGTAAACACCACTTTGGCGTTCCTGGACACAAATCTAGAAAAATTGGATGGAGGAGCTGCTTTGGTGTTGTACTCTGTAATGGATGTGGTGGTGCCTCTTATAATGGGTCTGTTGCTAGGACCTGAGAATTCTGTCTATGGGTTCCCATTACTCCTTGCAGCAACCAGTTTTTGCAAATTCCATCCCTGTGCAAATTATAGGAAAACTTTGTAAATGAGGAAATAAACTTCTCAAAGTTGGGAGAAGTGTCCTCATGTAAGATTTCCTCTCTCTTCTTATTCTAGTTACTACTTGAAATTTTGGGTTTTCCAGCACTTGCAGCGTTAGTGATAAAAAGAGGAACCTCAAATAGCAATTATAACCCTAAAAGGGATCTAAACCTTCCCTATTCTGTTCAGAACTACACAAAGGTTTAGGATTAGATATAATTGAGGTCTTTTGGAAGTTGTAACATAATATAATATTGTAACATTATTTCATTTTCATGTGGTATCTACATATGGTACATATATAGAACATATATCTATCTACAAATAATACATATATAGAAAATATATCTATCTACATATAATACATATATAGAACATATATCTATCTACATATAACACATATATAGAAAATAAATCTATCTACATATATAGAACCTATATCTATCCACATATAATACATATATAGAACATATATCTATCTAATACATATATAGAACATATATCTATCCACATATAATACATATATAGAACATATATCTATCTACATATAATACATATATAGAACATATATCTATGGCATTATGTAAAACTTTACAAGGTACATATTACTAACCATATGCAACCTGCCCTCAGCAGAGCATGCAATAAGCCCGACCTAATTCATACACCACGAAAAGCTGGTCAGACAGAAGCTAAACTCACAGTTTGGGGAGAAAATTATTGGAAGAATTCTATCTAGGTGAACTTTTTGCACAGATTGAATATTTGCTGGGTGATGGTAACTCTGCCCTCTAAGCCCTTCCTCCATTTTACTACACAGACCTGGGAGGTTGGGATGATGGAGAGTTGGGTGATCCTAGCAATGGTATTCTGTCAAGGTGTAAAGCAATGGAGAGCCACAAATTAAAAATAAAAAAGACAGAACGATGGGACAACATTTTCCTCAAGCATTTATTTAAAAAATTAAGCAAATTGCAGGGTTTAAGGACCCATCAGCGGTGAGGTACTAGTGACTTTGTGAAGAGCCTGACAGCCGAGGTTCACATGTGGCTTCTGCAGGAGAGGAACGTTCTATGACCTCTATTACCTATCTGAAGCAAGCAAAATAAATTCTGCAACAGCAACACAACATAATATCTTTTCTTTTGTATTGTAATCCCTATTATTTGTATTTCTGTCTATGAATGGCAGATTTGTCCTTATTTCCTGTTTGGTGAAACTAAATTCAGCAGGACAGGAATTAAAGTTAATCTAAAAATTTCCTTGATTATATAAAGATCTCTGGGCAGTTTTTCAAGTAGAAATTGATAATGATGGTTTATGGAACACCAGCACAACTCTGACATGTAAGTATGCTGGTAATGTTGCTGTTGCGCTGTATTTATACGTTAAGCAAGATGACAATACTCTGCAACCCGTTTCTTCTTTATATATTGCTGGTGATTTCCAATCACATTTTGCTATTGCAAAAACCAGGGCTGCTGTGTGTCCATCTGTGATTTGTGCTAAATTACAAAAAAAAAAAAAAAACAATATATATATATAAAATCCAGACCATGCCTAGTAAAATCTGTGATAATTATGATGTCAGGGCCCTGGATTTACAATATCATGATAATTTTCTATTTAATGTATTTGTACATTTTCTTCCATTAATTCCTCTCGTTACTGTACTTTTCTATATCCTCGGACTGTCATTTAGTGGTTTATGAATTCATTGCTATCTTTACACATCAAAGCTTCACTTCTAAAACCTTAATGAGTAATAAAATCCATCTATACATTAATAAAGCTGCACTTTCAGGTGGAATAACTTTCCATTTACATGAAGTACAGAACTTGACACACATTAAGTGCCTAATAGTAAGTTGCAGTTACTTATTTGTGTTTGTTACTTTATAGATAATGCATATGAGACATTTTCATTCCATTTTACTCATTGTTTTTCTCATGCCCTTAATTAACTGAATGCATGTGATATATAGCTGTGTGTTTGTGCCCTGGTTAATGATTATTTTATTACCTTGATAATAACGTGGAAGCGGCAAATGTAGAAGGCTTTGGTTTAGATGTGCACTGGTTGCATTGCTCTATTATTTTTTCTGATCTTAGTGCATGTTTACCCAAACAATATAATCTTATATCGATTTACCATTGTAATACCATTCCAAAGATTAATTTTTGTTTTGTTTTTCTATGGCTTCTGTAACATACAACCTGGTAATCCTGCCACGAAGGTTCTTATTTAAGCATTTCCATTGCGTTCCTGCGTTGTCACTCCATCACATGCATGCATCACAGGAGACTACAATCAGAAATGCCGATACATTCACACGCCGCACAGTCCTCTTCCGCTGTTGTCACTATCACTTGTTCCAAGCAATGATGTGCATTGGAGACAGTGGGACTGATTTAATAATGCTCTCCAAGGCTGGAGAGGATACACTTTCATCAATGAAGCTTGGTGATCCAGCAAACCTGGAATTAATTCGGTCCAGGATTCAAAGCTAACTTTGAAGAAATCCATTCCAGGTTTGCTGGATCA
>NC_092858.1:174579778-174616985 GCF_032062135.1 Pyxicephalus adspersus
ATTCCAGGTTTGCTGGATCACCCATGTTCACTGATAAAAATGTATCCTCTCCTTGGAGAGCTTTAATAAATCAGGCTCTTTCTCTCATTTCCTGTTATGGCTTTAGGATAGAAAGTAAGAGTTTTAGTTTTTAAATATATCAGGCTGGCTATAGACCAGCGACATGCTTTTTTCTTTTTACAATTTGGGGGTGCGTATTAAAATATTTAAACCACCACTGATATCAGATTGGCATTCTTATTATTACTTATTTAGCACCAACATAATAAAATTAATCAGGTTCATATTCACTCCATCTATCCCTCACAATCCAATGTCCCTACCATAGTCATCAGGTAATGTACTGCCATAGTGTGAGGTCCATTTAACCTGCAATTATGTTCAGGAAGTGTATTAGAATGATCAAAACAAAGTGGGTTTCTAACTGCTTAGAAACATAGTTAACGCTCTTGCTTTTGTATTACTCGGACACAGGTTGGAAGTTGGCCAGGACATTATCTGCATGGAGTTTGCAAGTTCCCCCGTGTTTGCATGGGTTTCCTTCAAGTACTCTGGTTTCCTCCCACTTTCCAAAAATAAGTAGTTAGGTTTATAGGCTTAGTCTTCTATTGCCTTGGACTGTATTAATGACATATGACTATGGTAGGGACATTAGATTGTGAGCTTCTTTTGATGGACATCTAGTGACATGACTATTTGTACAGTGTTGTATAATATGTTGGCGCTATATAAATACAAGGTACAAATAATAATAGAAACACCTGCTGGTTGTTTACATTAGAAGGATGGAGCCCTGCTGGGATTCTGATCTGATAGAAACACAGTGTTAGTTTTATGAACTTTGAAAATAAATTACTTCACAATGCTTACAATGCAGATTTCAGTGAGAACTTTAAAATGATCTCCCTGCTTTTGTATGAATACTTTATTGTATTATTTGCATTATCATGTTTATTATGTGCTTTTTTGTAATGTGTAATAACTCAGGTGCATTATAGTTGTTATAAGTAAAAAAAAATTACCAGGAAAAGAAAGACGTCAGGAATTAAAGGGAAAGCTGTTAAAAGTTAATTGCTAATAGCCGAAAAGAACTGAAATTTTCTTTGGTAGCTGTAGCACAGAATATACAAGAAATAGACAACATATTTGTATCCACTGATCAAATAAAAATAATATAATAAATATATCCCGCTCCTTGGAAATTCCGAACTGTTGGACGTTCTTCAAAGAAAAATAAGTTTTACTTGATTTGATTTGTAATTAAATGATAATCAAAAACATCACTTACTGAACGTCAACAATTTTATAGACTCTGCACTTTTCTTCTATGAAAAGCCGAAGCTAAAAGACCCATTGAGGAGTTTCCAAAAATCTTTCTATAGTATTGCATATATATTGCCGGGGTTGTTGTTGCCCTGTCAGTCATTTCATTATTATTGTGACTTTCACATCCTATTTGCATTAAAAAAAAAAATAAAAAAGCTTGCAGTATTCTTCCATGAAAGAAGCTGTAGGTGGGTGGCAGCCCCTGTATTGTGACCCAACTTTTCAGTAACTGCCCATAAACAGCCGGGTGGTTACTAAAAAGTGGCGGGTGGTGCGCCCAACTTAAAGCGGCTGGGGAAAACACTATGTTTGTCTCCTACCTAGTTGATACTTGCATACCACACAGTAAATTTTCCTTAATGTGAACTCCATGCATGTATATTAAAGCCGAACTAAACGTTGTCCTGGTGTCCGTCTTCGCCGACACTTTCTTCTCTCATCTTCCGGGTTCTTCTTCCTACACAGGCACGAGATCAGGTGATGTAGATTGGGGAAAAGATTGCAGATCTCACTGTGCATACGTAAGATCTTTTTTTTTTTTTCTTCCATTAAAGAAACGGGGTTCCTTTTGCACATGCCCGAAATAAGGGCATGCGCTGAAGGAGCAGCCAGGAGCCTTACTGGGATGCGTGATGTAGGCATTGCACTCCCATTCTATCAAAACACACAGAAAGGAAAGATGCTGCACTTAAAAAAAAAATACTTTAAATAAAAGAGTAGTCTACCTTCTTATGTAAAGATAAAAAAATAATTTAGATCTGCTTTAGGACAAAAAAAAAACATGGATACCTTAATAAATGTAATAATAATGCAAATTGTAAATGTTCAATTATTTGACCTGGTATCGGCCTCTTTCAGTCCCTTTGCAGCACAGCTCTGTGTAAAAGAGGAAGAAGCTGCTCATAGAACTTCCCTGCTCATGTAATAACAAAGAGGTTAGTTCATCAGTCCACTGATTTTACTTTCACTGTTCAGCTACAGGACAGGGAAGGGACTAGAAGTGAAATACAAGATCACTATTGGGTAAAATAGCTCCCATATATGCATCTCATATACAGGACTTGTACAGGAAGCAATGTATATCATATAAAAGTGTGTATATATATATATATATATATGCATATACACATACAGTGGTACCAGTGGTACCTTGGTATAAATCCTTAATCCGTTCCAGATCCTTGGACTTATACCAAATACATTTTTCACATAAGAAATAAAAGGAAAATGATGAATCCCTTCCCATGAAAAAAATCCTATTGTTATTGGCATATTATACATTGATGGGGTTATATAAAATAATATAAACACTGCTTAATACTAAAGTACATAAATACAAAAGCAATTAGATGAAATAAATGAACATATAACCTCACTTTACCTTGCTGAGAAGAGAAGAGTGCCTACTAGGATGGTGCTGAGAAGGGAAGAGGAGGAGATGTTGTGTAATTCACAGAGAGTTATAGCGCGGGTTGTTCACTGAATGGTAGCAACTGGCATACTGACACTCGTGGGCAGTCGTGGCTTTGTCTCATAAGAGGTAAATAAGATTAGCGCGCGTTGTTATGACTCATTTTGACCCATACAAGTTCTAGCACAATGGTTGTATACCAAGCAAAATGTTTTGTGTCCAAACAGGACTTATACCAAGCTGGTCTTATTCCAAAGTGGACTTATACCGAGGTACCACTGTATATATATAAGATATATATATATATCTTTCCTTATGAATTTACTGCATCAGCTATTCTCAGCCAGGGTTCCCTCAGAACTTGCCCGGGATATCATAACCTGAGATTGACCTCCCATTTAATAGTGGTTGTCTCTTTCCAGCTGTAGGACTCCAACAATTGTTTTGTGGCAACCTGACCACCATTGTAAGAAGACTTTGTCAGCCAACAGATCACCAATATAGGATAATTTTTCACTTTTAAATCCAAAGTGAATTGCTTTTCCCAGGTATTCATTGAGACCTAAAAATTATATTAAGTAGTAAAAAGGTTGAGAAGAGCTGATATGGATCAATGGCAAATCACCATTCTGTGGTCAGTGCAATAGTTCTAAATAAGGAAGGCTGAAAGTCTATAGATCCCTTCTCAGGCCTATATAATATAATATAATATTTAGTATATATGTATAATATAAGCAAAACATTGATCAGCAATCATATAAAATATAAGTAACTAAGTCTAATATATATATTTATATATACAACTTAAATGTATATTTAGATAAAAGCCCTTTGAATCCATAATAGGATAAAGATATATTAAATATTGTGTGGATTTTGTTTAAGCTAATTTACAAATAATCACACATTTTTTTTCATTTAAATTATTTATTTTTTTTAATCAATTTTATTTTCTGGTTGTCCTGTATCTTCTTAACCAAATCTTGCAGCAGCGTGCATTGATCTTTGACTCGGCCCTCTCATTTACCCCCCCATATTCAGAACATTTCCGGGTCCTGTCACTTTCACTTACGCAACATCTCCAAAATCCGCCCCTACCTGTCCCCTGAGACCACCAAACTCCTTGTACACGCTCTTATCATCTCTCGCCTGGACTACTGTAACATCCTCCTCTCTGGTATTCCACTAACCCGACTCTCCCCTCTACAATCTATTATGAATGCTGCAGCCAGACTCATCCATCCTTCCCTCCGCTCCTCTTCCGCTGCATCTCTTTGTAGTTCTCTCCATTGGCTTCCATTTCACCTTAGAATCAAATTTAAGCTCCTGTGCTTTGCCTTCAAATCCCTACACAGTTATTGTCCCACTTACATTTCTGACCTGGTTAAAAAATACTCCCCTGCCGCTCTCTCCGCTCCTCCAATGACCTACTAATGACTTCCTCACTCATAACCTCATCACACGCACGGATACAAGACTTGTCTAGAGCTCCCCTGACTCTCTGGAATGGTCTTCCTAATCCTATTCGTCTTGCTCCTACTTTCTGCTCATTTAAAAGAGCGCTCAAAACCCATTTTTTCAAACTTGCCTACCCATCTTCTTCTGTCAATTGAAACCCCCACTACTTCCCACCACTACATATCTCCCATCCTATTGTGTGTGAAATTCCCCCACCTACTAGATTGTAAGCTCTTCGGGGCAGGGTCCTCTCCTCCTGTATCACTGTCTGTATCTGTCTGTCATTTGCAATCCCTATTTAATGTACAGCGCTGCGTAATATGTTGGCGCTATATAAATCCTGTTTAATAATATTAATAATAATTGACTTATATCAAACTATTGCAATGCAAATGTTGCAGATTTTATTTTACAAAACTTAGATTTGATTGTTTCCTTATGCAATTGGTGTTGTTGTATCATGTGATAAATAAAATATTTATCATTTCTGGAGCGTGGACGGAAGTGTCCGCCTCTCTCCCGGAGAGCATTGCATGGCATGGGGTTCGTTAGGAACCCCATGCTAAATCATTTGTAGACGATCTGATTCTGGGTCAGGGTTTCATGAGCAACTTCCTCGCTGCTATATATTGAAAGTCATCCCTTTCAAGCCAAGCTTTTATTAAAAAACAAATAATAATAATAGACATTTCAGGATGCATTTTTATATTGATCCTGATTTACTAAGGAGTTCGAAATCAAATATTTGTCATTCAATTTAATAATCAATCATATATTTAAAATTATTTTTTTCCACTTTTGTCCCTTTTAGAGTTTATGTATAGATTTCTATTCATCAGATATTTATATTAAAAAAATCTGATGCAAATTTTTAACTTTTAAAAAAATCATGCCCAGGACCGGAGATCACAAGGTGTGTGCTGTTTCCATTTTGAGGCCCTTTGATGGTGATTTCACTTATTGCTACAAAATCAACTACCCCAAACTAAAGTTAAAGTTGTTCCTGTGGGTTCAAACCTCCCCCACTGATCCTCCAATGATTGTTTCACCATGATGATGTTTTTTTCATGCACTGCCAGTCAAATTATTGTAAATGGACAGCTCAGAAGCCTTGCACCTCAATTCATGAACACACATACATTGCAGGACATTTTATTCTATTGTGGACCTGGAGAACCATTGTCAGGGGATGACAGATGTCAACCAGAAATTGCCATCGGGGTAATAATATAGCCAAAAACTAACAAAGTGAAAGCAGATCAGAAGGAGCTTAGAAAAGTTGATTAAGATATAATCCGGACATTTTTTGGAGGGGATGAGGCTTCCTCATTTGTTATTCCAATAAGTTGGTACTTGCTCTCTTTGGTGGTCGATTGTACAAATTCAAAGTCATTTACTAATACTGACATTTGAGTCCAGGAGTATTGTGAGCCCAAGCTGAGGGATGACGTCCCTCTTGGGGGCGGGTCCATGACAGCCGTGTCTCATGGTAAGAGGGTTGGATGACTTTAGCCATCATTACACCTGGAAGACTGAGCACATCTAGTAGCAGAATGGAAAATCTATGGGGGACAACTGCATATTAAAGGTATTACAGCAAAAGCTCTTTTTTTTTAAAGTTACTCTTCCTTGTCCTTTTTTTTTCATTTTTTTGGAGTTCTGCTTTAAGATTCCTATAACTGGGGATCAACTTAAGCCTCTCGTTATTTTCTGATTGCTGTCCAAATTTTGCTTCTAGAGCTGTGTTCAGAAATGTCACTTTTCATCAGTAAGCGATGAAGGCTTGTTTGTTTCTTTTCTATCTGAAATGATAAAAGTATGACCGGGGGTGTGGCAGGGGCGGGCCTGGTGCCTAAAAATATTTAGTTACTAAAATTCATTGCACAAATTTGGGTGGTACACCGCCTGCCCCTGACAGATCTATAGGCATCGTGGCACTGCTGTTTCCTGCTGCTGAAATAAAAGGGAATTAACATGTTAAGCCACAAGCTGCCCTGTGGAATCTTGAATCTGGGACAATCTGTTGAATTTGGACCATTTCGTTACTCGGCTGGGAGACAGCATGCGAAAATAAATATTCACTCTGAGAAAGAAAAAAAAAAAAAAAGGTTTTCCAGTACGTGCATCTACCAGAAGTGTTGGCTGCATTTCTGCTGTGTAAAGTTTTCTGTCCAGAGACAATAATACGAATTCCTCTGGCAATGCAAGACGGACCCGCTTATGTATATATGTCATTTTTTTTTTCGATCTTGTTGTTGTTGGTTGTTTGTTTAATAAGACATTTCCTCTCTTGGTTAGTGGAAGTTGAATCGTAAGAAGCTCAGTAATTTTCCTCCTCCTCCCCTCCCAGCCCTGCACTCTGGAACACTGTGAACTACAAAAAAAAAAAAAAAAATCAGTGAGTTAAAGCGTGAAGCTATTATCAGAATCCTTGCCGGCCGCTCTCGGGAGGCTGCGAGTGTGGCTCGCAGCGTCATCGCCGAATGGAAACCGGAGCAACCGCCACGGTGAGTGGTGGGGATCCATGGCTTTCAGGTGTCAAGGATGTTTGAGTCGGGTATCTTTGCCAACCACCCCACACTCCCCGTCCCCGGGGATTCATCCAGGACAGAGATTTCTAACTGCTGAGATAGCACATTTAGGAGCCTCCACGCTTGCTACACTCACATTGGCTTCAGTGTAACATGTGCCCAGTCTGAGTTGGGCGAAATATCTTCATGCCGCTAGTGGGTGTTGGATTTGGCATCATAAACAAGGTGGTGGTACAGAGAAGGAAGGAGGAGGGTGGGGGGGAGCATTTGAATCCATCACTTGGAGTTTTAAACTGGCAGGCGTTCACGTCTTTTTCTGTTCCAAGCATTTTGCATTCTGTGGATCGCCCGGCCAAGAGAAAGGGGAAAAAAAAATTCTGCAAAGGGGAAGTATAGTAATTAAAAAGTCTTTCGGAAAGGCCAAAGTGACGGGTAGCAAGAAGTGATCAGGCCCGCTTCAACCCTCCCACCCTGTCCGACCTTCCCTCCCCCCCCCCAGCTTGTCCTACTTTTTGAGCTTTGATTGCTTATACGTATGCTTCTAAATTATTCAATGTGACTATTTTCGTTTTTATTTTTTGCTTTTTTACGGTGACGTCCTTCCCCCTCCGGCATTGCCAAGTGACGGCCGATCACAGCAGGGCCTCGGTCACAGTAAGCCTCGATCTGTTGCTTTCTTGTGGACGTTATCCCGTTTAAAGTTTGTTGGTTTGTCTAAGGCCATGCCAGCTGCATTCCTATGGGAAACTTACGCAAATATAACAGAAAACATATTAATAATTTCAGTACGATTTATGACGCTCAGGCCCGTCCCGACTTACAGGCCCGTGCCAAGGGCTGTGCAGGCCACACAAGTGTTATTGTATTTCACTGAATTTCATGCAGATTTTTATTTACAGAAATGACGCTACTTGTCTTTTATACGTGCAGCTGGGTATTCCTCGTTGACTGTCCCCCTGTCTTACTGTTCTGGATAGTTTTAGAATTGCAAAATATAAAATGGAACCAGAAACCGGCTTTAGGATATTGCGTACAAAAGGCTGTTTTTACCTAAAAGAATATTTAAAAAAAAAATAAACGTGTCACCCCAACCCGTTTTTCTTCAACTTTTGACAATACCAATACATAGTTTAGATGGTAAAATAACATTGACCATAAATATTTTTGTCTTTCTACATTTTTGTGACCATTTAAGAACAAGTAAGGAAAGAATTATTTTTAATTTTGGTGCCCTTCTTGTGCTATAATTTTATTTTTTGTTTATGTATAGTTTATATATTGCAGCCAATGAGTCAATTTGGAGATGAGGGCAAAATGTTCACATTGCAGTTATAAGCTTGAACTAGAACCGTCTAAATGTAAAAAAAAGCAAAACAAACTGCTGTATGAGGAACTTTTCCCAATGTAATACTTAATCTGTAATGGCAGCATTAAAAATTGTAATGCGAGTATTAAATAAATAAAAAATCAAGGACCAGCCTACACCCAGTAGCTTGTAAAAAAAATTCAAAAATTTCCAAAAATGTAGTTGAAAGCTGGATATGGGTCTAACTTTTTTTTTTTTTATTATTCGGGCCAAATTTGTGCTTTTGCATGCAGTTAATATGCTATAATTTATTATTTTTTAATTGCATTTATTTTTTTTTAGAGACCTTGCAAATACGTTGGCCTTCAGCCTCCCTGAAAAAAGGGACAGTGTTGACTCATAATGTAAAAGAAACTTAGCAAACTTCCCTGTGCTTCCTGTTTAGGCGTATTAGAGGGATTTGGTATAATAAAAATAAAGGAATGAGTCAGCTGGTTCTGTTGGAAATATTGGACATCCTTTAGTGTTGACTGGCACTGAATTTTCTGCAATTTAATTTTTATTTCTTTATTCTATTTTATTATTATTATTATTATTATAACACTGATGAGGTTTTCTATGTCCACTCTTTTCCCTTTCATTTAACCAATTGCCTCTCTGCGCTTTCCCAAGTGCCTAAAGCCAGGACTGACAATATTGTACAATGCTATAGAGTGTTTTGCGCCTTTATAGTACTTAACCCTCCCAAGGGATTGTGGGGAAACAAGGTTAGGACAAACCTCAGCAGTTATATGTTTCATTATTTTCAGTGCGTATATAATGGAAATAAAGAAAAAAAACCAAAAAATTAAAAAAAGAAAAATATGAAAAAAGCGCCAAGTCCTCAAGTATTATAGAATGGAATGCTGAACAAGAGAGTTTAGGTAAGTGGGACTTTGTAAGGGCAACATTATGTAAAAAACACAAGTTTTATTGTACAAAACAGCATTAAAAATGTATCAAGTCAACAATAAAAAGCACGGTGGTTCAGTGGTTAGCACTCTTGCACTGCTGGGTCCCAGGTTGGAATCTCAGCCAGGACATTATCTGCATGGAGTTTGTATGCTCTCCCTGTGTTTGTGTGGGTTTCCTCCGGGTACTTTGGTTTCTTCCTACACTCCAAAAACATGCAGTTAGGTAATTGGCTTCCCCCCAAAATTGCCCTTAGACTGTGTTAAGGACATATGACTATGGTAGGGACATTAGATTGTGAGCCCCATTGTGGGACAGCTAGTGACATAAATATGGATTTTGTACAGCCCTGAAAATTATATCAGTTCTTTATGAATACCGTATAATTATAATAATAATACATAGTTGTGAAGCATTATGCTACAAGGTATATTATTATGATCCTTTCAAACTTGCCCTCTTGAAGTATCTCTTATAGAAAAAATATTTCGCTTGGGGGGAGTTTTTTGTCATTCCACGCATTTCACAGAACTAAGGCTGCTTCCTCAGGATCGAATTATGTAAAAAGTACTGTAGTAGTACTAGAAATATACAATAGTAGTAGAAACATACAATAAGAATTGTTACAATCAATCAGCAAAAGAAAAAAAAATCACTTGGTGTATTGTTAATGCTGTTTTGTACAATACAATGTTTCTTGCACTTATAAAGTCCGACTTTTTTTAATTCTCTTGTTCAGCATTCCATTCATTATTTTCAATGCATACGTATCTGGGGAAAAAAAATTGTAATGCCTGTATTACAATGCTTACCCAAAAAATTGGCTTGGTCTGAAGTTTTTTCTTTTTTTTTCGTTGACCTTCCTGGGATTTGTGGACTTCCATTAGGATAATTGTCTTGATAGATTCCACAGTTATGTATTGAAACATGTGTGACGTTCCTTTAATTCATGGCAGAAGCAATGGATTAATGTGAGGAGAATAGCATGTGGCCTAAAGGGCAGCTTCGTCCCTTCAGGGTACGATTCAGTGTTTTGCTGGGCCATTTACATCCATTGGGATCCCAAATACAAAACGTACCACACTCATGCCATGGCTAATAATGAGCCACCGAGAATACGCTGGAGGACAACAATACTGCACCCATTCTCTTCGATTGCAAACTCCTCAGGGCAGGGTCCACTCCTCTTCCTGTGTCACTGTCTGTATCTGTCATTTGCAACTCCTATTTATTGTACAGTGCTACTTAATATGTTGGTGCTATATAAATATTGTTTATTAATAATTCTGCTCCACCCAATGACTTATCATTGGAAATATGTGGACTCAGTGGCAGCCCAGTTCAGTGTAATCTAAGATAGCAGAGAATCCGGGAAATCCCACCCCTGAGGATGTTGGTGAATGTTGATGTGATGTTGTGCTTTGAGGTTGGCAATTATCAATTACGAGTCAATCTTTACCCTCTGGTTGCTCTGATTCCTCTCTCTGCAATCCCCTTGTGTGGTGAGAGATGTACCCAGCGATGTATGAGATCAGTAATTGGTGCCACACTTCTGCCCTGTGGGGGCAACTAAAAGATTGGACATGAGTTGAGTATATTTTACTAAGCTGCTTTTAAGTGCATGGAATCTTGTGATTTTTCCTGTGTGGCAATATATATATATATATATATCTTTGTACTATGTACATTGATATGTGTTTGTTATATCTTTATATAAAGAATTTTGTTTGTGGTATATTTTTATATATTTACATACCAAATTTCCTTACGTGCCTCTCCTCCGTAGATAATTAGATTCTAAATTCTATCTTTTTCTCCTTCCTTGGAGAGAGAGACTGCCTACCACAATCACATGATCAGTACTAATGTTGTAATAGAACAAAACTAGTAAAAAAAAATTAGCCAATCACAATAAAACTGAGCCTATCACATGAGAAGGATATTTGCTTCTGCAGACTGAAATTTTTGGTAAAGGAAATCTTTAATATTAAAAACAACCTGTAATATGGAGCTATGGTCTCCCTTCAACTGATCGTTTCCCTATCATTGACTTACCATATTAGGTTTTGTCTCTGTATGGAGGCAGCCATCTTAGTAGAGGCTTTACTTTCTGGTGTCAGAGCTTCCCCGCTGTTGGCTGGTAATATCATAACTGATGAGGAAACAATCCATAAACATAGGTAGATGAAGCACAGGTCTACAGAATGGATGAAGCAGAAGCAGGGAGATCTTTGCACTGCAGATCTTCAGGTACAGCTTTTCCTCCAGCAAGGAGAACAGTGATCAGCACCGTGGTGACATCACCAAATCTCAGAGGCAGCAGTGCGTGCAATGATCTCACACTGCCGATTTACAGCTATGATACCCAAGACACAAGAACACCGAAGAGCTATAAAATATATTAAAATGTACATGCGCACAATTAATTGGTCTTCAAGTCTTAGCAAATATTCTTTTTTGTGTTTCCAGTGCACTTTTAATTGCAAAGCATGTTCATACCAATTGTATATGCTGGGGTGGTTTTTACAGATTTGAACTTTTAAATTAGTTTTCGTGTTGTAATCTAATGGAGGAGCTGAGTATTACAAATCCCTCCAGAGTTTCCAGTTTTTCTAACGTCGTTTATACATTGATTCTGAGCCAATACATTGTATGTACATTCCGTATCCTGCAGTGATCATTTCTTGGTTGTACTTAATTCTATTGAACATCCAATGTAATATTGGCAAGGCGTCAGATCCCAAACTGACACGGAGTTTACTTGTTTTCAAGCTGTCACTATTTGAAGGGCGGCTTACTGCGTTGTGTCCTGAACTTCCTTACACGTCACTTTCATCTGTGATAGGAAATTCAATTTATAAAATCCTGAGTCATATAAACATCCAAAGGAAGCCTGAACTCGGGGAAATATAGAGGCTGCCATTGGGACCCTCTTGTGAAATGCAAGTTTTCTGGCTGTCTTACCAGGTCAATGAATTGTATATGCAAATCAGAAGCTCTGACTGTATGCTGCTTATAGGTGAGAGACTTCGAGAATTAAATCCAATGACAATGGCATGTTCAGAGGAAGCCAGAAGTAACCTCTGTATCTTGGATTTCCTTTAAACTAAACTTCATCTAAGTCATAGCTGACACTTATACATAGCTCTCCCCATGTATGAGCGCTGATAATAGGCTCAGGGTACATGGAAACATTAACATGATTCTCCATACCTGGAAATACCTAATCCTTTCTGTGTCCTTTGCAGCTAGAGCAGAGGGTTGTGGGAGAAAACATTGGGGAGAGTGCAATATATATGGCAGGAACAGATACCCTAAATCTACCCCCCTCCATCCCTTCTTTTTCCCCCTCCTCTCAGCTGCCCTTTCCTCCCACTAACATTGGTTTTAAACATCCTAAGAGCAACCAATATTCCTGTTTTGAAGCTGAAGTTGGGGGCAATGGTTGAAGCAAATTGCACCTGGGTTTTTTTTTTGCCTTCCTCTGGACCAACTATGTCTTATAGGGTTTTATATCTGGGATATATTTATTTCCCTAGTGGTTGAACTTGATGGACTTACGTCTTTTTTCAACCTGACCTACTATGTAACTATGTAATGGCAAGAGGCACTTGTATTCACTTATTGTGCATGTGCGGGGAAACCCCTACAAGGGGAATTCTTATGGAGTGGCAGGGAGCGCTATGGCAAGTGAGCAGAGGCAACAAGTCCATGTGAACGCAGGAAAGCATCTTCCAGGTTTAAAATTGTGCTGAAGAAGCAGAAGGAAATCATCACCTAAATGATGAGCTGCAATATTTGACATTAATTTCCCGGGGTTTAGTAACGCTTTAAGGATGGCTGCTTCTGTGGATTTAGCGAAACGCGTTAGTGAAAAACCAGACTGAAATGGTCACATCTTCTGTATTAGCTAGGAATACTTATCCGTAGCCTGAATATTCCAATCCTGTAATGAAAGAACAGGACTGGTCATATTATATATTATTGTGATGTATTATGTATTAACCATTTTTTATCAATAATGTTTCAGTTAACTTTAGCCTCAAACCCCTTTCTTTTCTGGTCCTCCAAATATTCTGTGGATTCTAGCAGCTCCATGAATTTCCATGTCATTGTGATGTCTTTAGTTCATCTATCAATCTGCAGTGCATCAGGACAAATATTTGGTGCATGTAGGGTGCATAGACAATGGGCCTGATTTATTAAAGCTCTCCAAGTCTGGAGAGTTACACTTTTATCAGTGAAGCTGGGTGATCCAGCAAACCTGGAATGGATTCAAAAGATTTCCTAGCATTTCCTCTAAATAGCTAATTACTTTGAAGAAATCCATTCCAGGTTTGCTGGATCACCCAGCTTCACTCATGAAAGTGTATCCCTTCCAGAGCTTTATTAAATTGTTAGGAGTCTGTGATAATCACACCATGCGTTCCAAGTTTTTTTTTTGTCCAATTGTTTTCTCAGATCTGCAGAATTATTATGTGATTTAATAATCTTGACGGGGCTCGGGGTAAGGTGACAGGACCGGTCGCATTGGTTACTTCTGAGCTCACTATGGGTGCACTTTGGCTTTTTTGCTTTGGATGGTGCAGGACCTGTGTGCAGGGAATCACAAAATGCTCGTTCTCCTGCAGATTGGATATTTATGTCAATGCACAAATCTGGCCAATGAAAACCTTCCTTTCACCAAAGAAATTATCTGATAGGCTGATCAATTGGCATTGTAGCGTGTAGTATTGGTGGACGAGCCGTTGTTGTATTGCGGCAGTCCTGGCAACCACAATAATTCAAACATTGCCCAGTGGAAACCATACAATGAGCTGGGCAGGCCGTACGGAGTTCTGGAAAGATCACAACAATTCCTAAGTGTTTCAGAGCTTTATATAGACAGGATGTAATGAGTCAGTCTATACAAATTCACTAACATTGAGCTGCATGAGTCACACCCTCCGGTGAGCGATCATGGGGGGGATGGGGTCACAAAAAGCTTCCGAAATCCCAAATTACTTCTTCTAGAATACAGATTTAGTGTATTGAGCACCTGGCTCCAGATAATCCATTTCAGGGGTGTCAGTGCATTGAGGCTTAAAGGAACAGGAGACCCAAAATGCATGTTACACCCTAGGTTTATTGTGATGCCCCTATTCACATCTTCCAGCATGAGCTTCCTATTCTTTTTTTTTTTACATCCCAGAGCCACAGAGTAAGCTGTATAGTATCCATAACCCCCTCTTCCCTCCTTTGCACCCTTCAGCCCAATTATCTCCTGCTTCAGGTTAAGCTGAAGAGGATAGAAACGCTTTTAAACATAGTAATCTCCCAAATCTGCTTACTGCACACTGAGCTTCTCACAATGTGCATTAGAAGCTGCAGCAAGTCAGATAGAGCTCCGCCTCATTTCCTGGCTGGGGGACGTCCAGCATCATCTAGCCCCTCCCTCCCCATCCTAACTGTCCCTGGCCCCGCCTCTTTTATTCAATAGATATCAGTTCATTACATATTAGTTACATATTTGAATGATTTATCCATTCTCTACTCTATCTGAAATGGAAAAAAACTTTTTGCTTTAGATATATTTTAAGATGTACTCATGTGTGGGCGTATGGGCTGATGAATGCCAGAATATGAGACCCTGGAGAGTTTCCCTAAAAAATGGAGAAATAATATTAAAATGATTAGGTCAGCTTGTCCATCAGTTTAGCAAATAATTTCTTTTTTTGCCCCAATGATGGGTCATCTACCAAGCACAAGAGACATGTTGTAGTTGGCAATTAACGGGTTCAGTTAGGTGGTAAGCACTTTAGTTCAGTTTATAGAAAATTTGAAATTGAGTAACACAGGAACACTCCAGAGGATAGAATCCATATTCCTGGCTAATATTGGCTAAGGTGGAGTTGCACTTTAACATTGAATTAAAAATTAGCAACAGTGACATCTTTAGGCTCTGGTGAGGTATTACAGTGATGTAGACATATAGTATGTATCAATAGTAAATATATATAATGTATCTTTATATTAACACTAATCTGAGCACTTAATGGAGAAGGGGGAGATTTTTTCTGATGATTTACATTGTATAAAATAATACAGTACAGCTGTAACGGAAAACAATCTTCTTTATACTTGCGCTGGAATTATAAAGTAATAAGAACTCAATTTATAATGAATGAGTGGGAACAAAATCAAGCAAATAGAAAGTTGGGTCATGTGACTTCTATTAATTCACCCAATGGAAGTACAGCATTAATAACGCGCTGACCACTAAAGAGCAATATCCTAATTACAGAGATTTCCTAATGTGCACTTTATTGTTTTATTTTGAAAAGAAAATGTCAAAAACATTTTTTCATAATTTAAAAAGAATTATTATTTGTTATTTTAGCTTTGATTGAATGGAAGTGGGTTGGAGGGTTCCATCAGGTTATCATTGCTGTTGGTGTCCTGATCTCCCTGTTTCTTATATCAATGCACAGGTTCTGTATATTGCTCAGTTTATGGGCTCTATATGCTCATTGACTGTATGTATATGATTAGGGTTTGTATTTTATTTTAATTTCCTTCCATTTGTTGTTTTATGGCACCAAACTTTAGGGAAATCTACATACGTCTGATGAACAGGCTCTGTATATGTACAGATTGTATATGGATGCAAAGGTTCTGTATTGGTGCATAGGTTCTAAATATTGATGTACCGGCTCTGTTTATTGATGAACAGTCCTCATATATTCACAGGTGGTGTCTATACCAATGCAGAGGCTCCATGTATTGACAAATAAGTTCTTTTTGAGGCTCTATTTACCTGTGCACAGGCTCCAAACACCCACCGACCATTTTATTAGGTACACCATGCTAGTACCGGGTTAGACCCGATTTGCTTTTAGAACTCTTATAATAATTCCTGGCACAGATTTAACAATGTGGTAAAAACATTCCTCAGGGATTTTGCTCCATATTGAAATGAAAATATCACATAGTTCCTGCAGATTTGTTGGCTGCACACCCATGATGAATCTCTCATCCACCATATCCAAAAGCTGCTCAATTGGATGGAGATCTGGTGACTGTGCAGGCTATTGGAGTTCGGTGACCCCATTGTCGTGTTTAAGGAACCAGTCTGAGATGATTTGAGCCTTGTGACACGGTGCATTATCCTGCAGGAAGTATCAGAAGATGGGGACACTGCGGTCATAAAGGAATGGACATGGCCAGCAACAATACTAAGTTAGGCTGTGGCATTTAAACGAGCCCCAGATACTACCAAGGGGCCCAAAATGTGCCATGGAAATACCCTCCCACCGAAACACCGTAAGACAATCACCAGCCTCAACTAAAAGGATGGATCCATTCTTTCATGATGCCAAATTCTGACCCCACCATCTGAATGTTGCATGCATGAAACCCATCAGACCAAGCAAAGTTTTCCCGAACATTTTTTGTCTAATTTTTGTGGACCCTTGCAAATTGTATCCTCAAGTACCTATTCTTCACCGACACCCAGTGTGGTGTCCCGCTGCTGTAGCTCATCTGCTCCAATGTTGGACATTCAGAAATTTGTTTTGCAGGCTTTGGGAGGTAACGAAGGGTCATTTAAGTTCCTGTTGCCTTTCTTTCAGCTGGAACCAGTCTGGTCATTCTCCTCTGACCCCCAAAAAGACATTTTCACCCAGAGAACTATCACTCCTTGTATATGTTCCCTTTTTCAGACTATTCCCTGTAAACCCCAGAGATGGTTGTGGGTAAAAATCCCAGCACATTGAAAGTTTCTGAAATACTCACTCCTACTGAATTCCACATTTAAAGTCACTTAAATCACCCATTCTGATGTTCGGTTTAAACTTCATTAGGTCATCCTGACAATGTCTGCATTGCTGCCATGTGATTGGCTGATCAGTTATTTCCATTCCATTATTTCCATACCAAGCAGTTGAACCAGGTGTACCTAATAATGTGGCCGGTTGGAGTATATTGATGCATGAATTCTTTATTATAGGACAGACTTCTAATAATGATTCACAGGCTCATTATATTGATCTATGGGTTCTGTATTGCCGATTATGCAAGATGTATATATTTCGAGATAGAGAGTCTCTGCATATTGATGTCTTTTACTAATGCACAGAAATAATATAATAAGACACCAATTCTGTATTCTAGTTCAGGCTTCTGATAATGATGCACAGGCTCAAATTTACTTATGACCCCCTCATGTGGATTCAGTGATACCTTAATATAAACCTTTCCTGTTTTTTTCAAGTAATATACTTTAATGTTCTCCATACTACGATCTGTTTAGAATGAATTATATTTATTTTTTTCCCTGTATCCATCTGCCAACTCATACAACTTCACCTCTCTAGTGACCCCACTTCGTACAATTCAGCATAAACATAGTAGATTATGCAGTTTTATTGTTACACGTGTGCTGTCTCATACCTCTCAACCTTTGGAGATGGAGAAGAGGGACGCATTTTAGCTCTAAGCATGAAGGCAAATGACACACAACTGCTACGCTCCTATTCCGTGGACCAGGAAAATGAAATATGCAGATATGATTGGTTACTGTTAGATTTTTTTAACAACTATATTTCTTTTATATTCGCTTTTAAAAACAAATGAAATCATTAGGAGGCCGGATGAAGGTTAGGTGTAAATTATATATTGTAATAATAAATAATACGTTTTATATAGAGGTGTATATATTCACCCAAAGAGAGGGAAAACTTAAGAGGAGAGAGACAAAGGAACACAGATCTTAAAGAGACACGGTCACTTCAAATCCCGTAAGGTAGGGAGGTATGAGGAGGGACAGTCCCTACAAATTAGGGTAGTTGGGAGGTATAATAAGGGTAGTGCCTCCAAATCACAGGCAGAGGGAGGTGTAAAGAGTGAGAGATAGTCCCTCTGAATTGGGGTAGTTGGACCAGTTCCTCTAAATCAGGGGCAGTTGTGGGTAATGAAGAGAGGCAGTCCCTACAAATCAGAAGCAGAGGAAGATGTGAAGCGGGACAGTCCCACTAAATCAGGGGCAGATGGGAGGTATGAAGAGGAGCAGTTCCTACAAATCTGGGACAGTTAGGAGGTGTGCAAAGAGGCAGTTGGAAGGTATAAAGAGGGACAGTTTCTGCAAATCAAGTGCAGTTTAAAGGTAAGAAGAGAAACTGTCCCTCTGAATCAGAGACAGTTGGGAGGTATGGACAAAGGACAGCTCCTCTAAATAAAGGGCAGTTGAGAGGTATAAAGAGGGAGACGTGCCTACAAATCATACATAGTTAGGAGGTATAAAAAGGGACAGTTCCTCTAATCAGAGACAGTTGGGAGGTATAAAGAGGGAAAGTTCCTCCAAATCAGGGGTAGTTGGGATGCATGAGGAGGTGCAGTTTCTCCAAATCAGGAGCAGTTGGGAGGTATGAGGAGGGACAGTCCTTCCAATTCAGGGACAGTTGGGGGTATGATGAGCGACAGTCCCTTCAAATCAGGGGCAGTTGGGAGGTATGAAGAGAGACAGTCCCTTCAAACCAGGGGCAGTTGGGAGGTATGAAGAGGGACAGTTCCTCCAAATCAGGGGCAGTTGGGAGGTATGAAGAGGGACAGTCCTCCAAATCAGGGGCAGTTGGGAGGTATGAAGAGGGACAGTCCCTCCAAATCAGGGGTATGAAAAGCGACAGTCCCTCTAAATCAGGGGCAGTTGGAAGGTATAAAGAGGGACAGTTTTTCCAAATCAAGAACAGTTGGGGGTTAGAAGAGGGACAGTCCCTCCAAATCAGGGGCAGTTGGGAGGTATGAAGAGGAGCAGTTCCTACAAATCCGGGACAGTTGGGAGGTATGAAGAGGGACAGTCCCTTCAAATCAGGTACAGTTGGGGGGTATGAAGAGGGACAGTCCCTCCAAATCAGTGGCAGTTGGGGGGTATGAAGAGAGACAGTTGGGAGGTATAGGTGTATTGTAGAGAACAACCTGCAGAATCTCAGCCCCTCCAGTTACATCTTTGCATTGACCGTCAGAATTTTCTTCTGCTCATCTCGCCTCTGTTCCAGCATTCTGTGGCGGGAGCCTCTGAGTGAAAGCTCCGTACAGGAAAGTGATCTGTTCAGCTTTTCCTTTTTATATTCGTGATATTTCTCAGCCTGCAATAAATACAAGTACATAATCTTACACAACATAAAAGCGCCACCGTGTAGGTTTTTTTGTGTTTTGTGCTGAACGCTCCTCTTTTACTGAGTGATATCAAACATTTTCATGGTGTTATCAAAATATTTCTGGGATGTTACAGGTAGTCTGCAGACTTTTTCCAAATTTTTTTTCAGGTATTCTTGTCCAAGTGATCAAAATACCTAAAATAATATTTTCAGTGTCTTCATATTTCAAATCTTGTTTCTGTATAGTTAGTAATGATGTACAATATGGAGGAGGTGACCATGTTTTGTTATATACAAAGACCTGCAGAACTCCAGTCTGTCATGTAAACCCCCTTTAATATGTCTGGAGATGGGGACATTCCTGTTCTCCTGCAACATTGGTGTTCCTCAGTCCTTGTTCCTGCACTGCTCACATAATGACTAGAGATGAAGGAAGGGCCATGTAGAAGTTTATTCCAATAGTAATCAAAGCTTGGGTCACAGAATGATGTCTCTTCAGGGGACAAATCCCTGACAGTCTAGTTGATTGAATGATGCTGGCCATCATCCGACATGTATACATATTACAGAGTTTCATTGTATGTATCCAGTGAATTACGAATATTATTAATAATAGTAATAATAAACAGGATATATATAGCGCCAACATATTACACAGCAGTGCTGTACATTAAATAGGAGTTTCAAATGACAGATGCAGACAGTGACACACGAAGAGGAGGGGACCCTGCCCAGAAGAGCTTACAATCTAAGAGGTGGGGGAAGTATCACACAACATATGAAATGGTGGGTGAGTAGTGAGGGTTTTAATTTGAAAAGATGGGTTTTGAGTGCCCTTTTAAAGTTAGAATCAAGCAGAACAGGATGGGTAAGTACATTCCAGAGAGTGGGGGCAGCTCTGGAAAAGTCTTGGAGGCGTGCGTGTGATGAGGTTATGGGTGAGGAAGTCATTAATATGTCATTGAAGGAGCAAAGAGAGCGGCTGGGGGTGGGTGGGGGTTCTATAAGCTCAGAAAGGTAAGTGGGACAAAACTACAATCTCCTGACCCACAATTGTTCTGGGTCATCAACACAGAGAGATCTGAAGTCAATAAGTCAAAATGAAGACGTGATAACTAAACAGCTGGCATTTTTCGTAGACCTCATCCTCAGCACCTTCATTTTGCTGTCTTCTCGGGTTACACCGTAGTTGCTTTTAGAAAGTTTGGGAAAGCAATGTATTTTGGTTGTTGAGATGAGACCGGGGTATAAACAGCTGACGTCACTTACACCATGCTGCATAACTTTGCAAACACTTCTAGATGAATGTGTAAAAGGAGGCGGCACGTGTCTGCATGCAGATCACGTTCCATTGAGTTAAACGGTAAATTCTCATACACTGAATTATGTTAAATACAAAAACAAAAGTCTGCAAAAATCATCAATTATTGAACTAAAATCAGACCACTCAGGGCCCTTCACACCAATGCATTTTATGCAGATATGCATTATTGGTGCACCGGAAGTAATTTTAAACTCAATCACTAAAATCTCATACAAGCTTTGAAGTGTGCTGAACCCAGACTATTGGCATTTATTTATTTGTAGATTTTCACTGATCCCTGTAGCTGCTTGTACTGCAAAGTTATTCATGCTCAAAGATCACGATGGAGGTGAATAATGTTATGCTGATGAATGGTTATGTATTGTATCAGTTTGTGATTGAACAGTGATGGAGCAGCGGAAGACATGATGTGATAGACAGGAGGCTGATAATCAAGTGTAGCTACTTATACATATTGAATTATTTTAAAATGATTGTGTATCTACATTATTTGCTGTTGTTTTATATAAGTTCGACTTTCAGTCTTTTATCTTCAGGAGAACCCCAGGATCCCACAAACCTAGGGTACTCAATATGCAGATATTGACTTTTGGCTCCAATTCAGAGGTGTCGCCCAGCAGCCTGCAGGACTCACCCCGCCGTCATCCTTTTCTGCATCCTCACCTGACTCAGATGTCCTCCTCTTTCCTTCCTCTCACCCCCCAATGTCCACGCTTTCCACGTGTCTGTGTCGTGTGTTTACCCTGAAAAGACAATAGCATATGGAAAGAATGACAAACACCTCATGTTATCTTTCCAAGGCGTCTCATTGTTGACTTGTATGAGAAAATCCAATTAAAAATTATTAATCAAGAAGAAAGAATCCAGGGAGATGTTAGAAGGTCGGATATTGAGGTGAAGTTTGCTGTGATTGCAGACATGGAGATCGGCTTGTCTATTGCAGGGCCATTGCATGCATTATCACACGGGAGGAACCTGTAGGAGCAAGGGATAATGCCCACTAATATGATAGCAGCCATAGCATAGTTGTTAAATAGTTTTGCATGCTGTGTGATAAGGGCAGCTGTAAAGTAACCAGATCACTTTTAGTGGGGTAGAAATAAGGTCCCCTCCTTTGTTCCCAGGCTCCCCTTTATTATCTGGAAGCCAAAGACCTGATAAAATTGCCTTGAGTTAACCAAAGTGGAGTATGAAGGAGATATCTCAAAGCCAATCTCTCCTCCATGTGCTGTACCTGGAAGTGCTCTGCTGTAATCAATTCCGGGTTCACAGATGAATGAAAACTGTGCTGGAGTAAAAAACAGATCAAGTATTCTACTAGGGATCCCTAAACAATGAGCCATTTTCACTTCTCTGGCCAAGTTTACCCCACCAAAATGATCTTTTTGCTATCTGTAAGGGTGACATTCTTCCCAATGGCCAGCAATGTAAGAGGAATTCTTCCTACTGACCACCACACTCATATACTGTGATCTGTGGGTATGGTAATTATAGCCGGGGGTCCCTGAAGACCTGAAAGTTATTTCAGTGGTTCCGCCATGTTACAAAAGCAGAGAAATGCTGCTATAGAGCTACATTTGCATCTCTTGCTGAAAAATGTAAGCACTTGGCAGTCATCTCGATAGAAGAAGCGAAACAAAGTGAATAAATGGCTCCCTTATGGCTACACAAAGAGCACAGTGTAGCATCTTGTAGCAATCAATCGCACATGAATGGAGCCTTGGAGTATTTATTCTACCCCAGGTAACACCAACATGTGAATGGACCAGGGGCAGTCAGGATAGGGAAGGGGGTGGATGACGCTGGACGTCCTACAGCCAGGAAATGAGGCGGAGCTCTATCTGACCTGCTGCAGCTTCTAATGTATAATGTGAGAAGCTCAGAGTGTGCATTGAAAGCAATACCTGTCCAGGAGAGAAGCCGGTGCAAATGTGCAAGATTGGAGGGCAGATTAAATGAAAGAAGAATGTTGGCAGATTTAAAGAAGGAAGGGCTGGAGGACAGATTAAGTAAAGGAAAGGCTAGAGGGCAGATTTATTAAAGGGAAGACTAGAGGGCACAATATACGGAAGGAAGAATGTTGGCAAATTTAATGGCTTATGGGTCTGGGGGCAGATGTAATGAAGGGAAACCTGGAGAGCCTAGGTCAGCCAGGAAGGCACCTACAACTATATCTATAAGCAAAACCTTATTCATCACTTTAGTCTTTCATAAAGTGGGTAACAATTATAACCTGCCTGCTACCGGGCAGCACTCTGGCCTTTGCAGCGCTAGGTCCCAGGTTCGAGTCTCGGCCAGGACACTATCTGCATGGAGTTTGCAGGTTCTCCCCGTGTCTGCGTGGGTTTCCTCCCACATCCCAAAAACATGCGGTAAGGGTAATTGGCTTCCCCTCAAAATTGACCTTAGATTACATTAATGACATATGACTATGGTAGGGACATTAGATTGTGAGCTGCTTTGAGGGACAGCTAGTGACATGACTATGGACTTTGTACAGCGCTGGGTAAATTATAGCGCTATATAAATACTGTGTAATAATAACAATAATAATAATAACCTCTGCCAGGTTTTTATTCACCTTTTGAATAGAAAGTGATAGGAATTGCTAAATTTTACAAACGCCCCCATAACAGTAACAAGGGGATATCTTCCTTTTCCCATAGATACTTCCTAAGAGGGGAATTTCTTTGTAGAGATCACTTTCTAAATTTTAAGACAGGATATGAAAAAGAAAAAAGGAGAAAAAGCAGAACCTAAACTGACATTGTTACCCCTCCCCATTGTGTCCAAACAATCCCACACTAGAATTTGCTGTTTCAATGCCTTATAATTGGTTGCATTTTGTGAATTAATATTCTCATTTCCAAATACCTTCCTTCTTTTCCCGTAATTCTGTAATGCCGCTTCCAAATTCCCCCCCATGCTGCTGCAAATAAGCTGCTTCGGCAAAGCATTAAAAGTAGTTGTGCGATTTCCCAGGGAAATAAAGCTCAGAATTACAATTTTCGGTAATTTTTACCTTTACCTTTCCATACAGTGGGGCTTTGATGACGGCTTTCTGTTAACCAGACGGAACTGGGTACATTGTACGCTCCTATTACTACATATCGCTTACAGATTGTATGTCATTTGTTGAACTGTATAATTACATTATTGCGGTCTGTACGCCGCATTGTCAGGCCTCGGCGAGGCTTCCGTGGCTGCGTTTAGGTGTTATCCTTGTGGCACTTAGATCGGCAGCATAATCATATCTTCTCGGCACATTCCTTACAATAAACGGTGATAAGGGAAACTTACACACAGAGCAATTTCCATGAGCCGGGTGTTCAGCCGAGAAGAAAGGGTTCCCCGCTGCTGACTATTGCAGGCCTGTCATTTCATCCAGGGGCTGCGCCGCTGCCTTGTTGAGCTCTGAGTGCCGCGCTGGAGATGATGTTTAAAGAGAACCTGTGCTGAGAGAGATGGATAGGCTCTCTTATCTGACCTCATTTACAAAATGCAATACTAAAGCACAGTTTTTGGGAACTCCAAGCTCTCCCTAGCTCTCCACCACACCCCACAAAAAAGGGGTCGTTTTTCTTTTCCAGTGGCGGAGGAATGGTGGATAGATTTCAGATGACTGACGCAGAAACAATTTTGCCAGAGAATGAGCAAGAACTCTATGGAGAGCTTGAAAACGCAGCAGTCATCCCCAATTGGTCATTAAATATTCTGCAAGGACGGATTGATATATGATGTCAGGGGATCTTTTTTTTACACATTGATAAATACTGTTTGCCTGGTCAACAAGCATTTGCATGTGCATTCTAATGATTGCATAGTGATCTCACTTTTATAAAGTGTCTGCAGTGCATGCTAGGCTCTTGAAAAGGATAAGAAATCTAGCAGTGGCTGCTTACTTTCTGACTCTCTCTCTCCAACTGATACTTTTCATGTGCCAAATGAGATAAGGTACCTGACCTGTGACATGGACAAATGTGTGTGTTTGCACTTATGTATGAGCAACTGTCTGTTCACAGTATAGCAGTAAAATGATACTGGAAAACTAGATCAGGACCTGGAAGGTGGGAAAAGAATAATTCCTTAAGATGAGTCTTAGCCACAAATTCAGGAGAGGCAAGAATTGGATACAAAAGCAAAATGAAGCTTACATGTAATCAGGTACTCTGGCTGGAGTTATGACACCCTTAGGGGGCGGGTCCATGACAGCCTTAGCTAACAGGAAGCATGATACTGAAAGACTGGTGACATCTAGTGGTGGAAAGGAATAACTGGAGAGACAGCTCTGAATTAAAGGTGCTGCAAAAGCTACATCTTGTTTTACAATTGCAGGGCGGTGTTTATTTTTGTTTTTTGCTTTAGCTTCAAGCAGCTGACTGGTGTGCTTTCAGGCAAAAATAAGATAACATGAGGGTTAAAGTGTTCTGTGTACTGGGAAGATGTCTTGGCATTATTCCGGCACTGACATCACACCACATAGAGAGCTCACGGTCTCTGGCTCCAAGTCAGAAATGACAAAACTTGCTGTTTTCCAGCACAAGCAGTGACGTCACACCGGGCCGCAGCCGTCAAAGTGACGTCACCGCACTACAGATCAATACATCCTCACCCCTCTCCTAAAATGGAAGCCTTGCTTTGCTGGATGCGCAGCTTTGGGTGAGAAGAATTCTTCAAGTGTTTCATCATGTTCCATTTTAGAAAGTTGCTGTAACATACGATATTCTCCTATACACTGCTGCAGATTTCAAGGCACGCAGCGGACATTCTGCGCCACTCTAACCTTTTACAGGCTGAGCGAAAAGAGCAAACTTCCCCTGTGAAATGCATCAGCGCCATCAGTGTTTTCCTACAGCCGCTGCGAGCTGTGATATTGTTGCTGTGTAATGCTGGAGGAGCAGATGGCTTCTAAGAGAGATAATAAGTGCAAGTTAAAGGGGAATTGTAGCCCCAGTAATATATATTTTTTTTATATGTAAAAGAAATCAGCTGCAAATTATCTCATCAGTGTGTATTACGGTAATGGAAGCTTTGTATCTGAGGGTGCACGGGAGAGCTGGCATTACTTTAAGGTGTAGCAGTGCTTCACAGTGGTTGTGCTTTGCTGGTCCTTTTATCAGACTGGGAGACTGCCAGACAGGATCCGTCTGATCAACAACAAATCTAGTGACAAGTCCACAGTGCTCTAAGTAATCAGAAATCATGTGATCTAGGTTGCCGAGGATGTAGGTCACATGATGTCACAGTGCAGGGTTCTAGTTCTTTATTGGTCCAGGGGTTTGCAGGTGTTGTGTGCCAGAATATTGGAGGCACATAGTAAATTGTAGCTGCTGCCCTTTCACTAATACACAAATGCTCACCTCTCCTTTCTTCCCACACAGTGCCATTGCATAACGAGGATCTTTCACAAAATTTTACAAATTTTTTACAAAACATAAGCAAATATTGGAGTATGTAATTTTTTTTTTAAAAAATATAGATTTGAATGCCCCTGATATCTTTTTCAGTTAAGTGCAAAGCCCCTGAATTTAGTATTGTCATTAAAGTCATTAGATGAGGGGTCAGGGGAATGTGTAAGCACATCTCAAATGTTAAAATATGGTCGGGAACACGCAATTCTAAAGCCAATGCTGACTTTTATTGGAGATGATAAACTTTTATCAGTAAAGCTGGGTGATCCATCAAACCTGAAATGGATCTGGTCCAGGATTGAAAACATTTGCTAACATAAATTACTTTTTGAAATCCATTCCAGGTTTGCTGGATCACCCAGCTTCACTGATGAAAGTGTATCCTCTCCAGCCTTGGAGAGCTTTAATAATCAGGGTCATTGTGTCCAGCCAGCAGAGGAATGGAATCTGTAGATCCCCATTCATCTTTTTGTAGATGATTCCTGGCTTGTATTCTTGCAGGTTCTGGTATAATATATCAGATTATATATATAGCTACATGTGCCATGTATGCAGCACTATATCGATGCTGGTCCTGATATCGACTCATTTCATAGACCTTAGTAGCATTGCCATTATATATATACGCGCCGCCTCAATAGAGAATACATTTTTAGTGCTATGTACCTATAAGGTGTATGTTATATATCTGTGACTTATACTACCTGCAATTGGTTCTAATATTCTAAAGTTTGTATTATTACAATGATATGGAAATACATTTATATCTTTTGTATATCTTTATAATATTTCATGTTCTGTGTATACCTGGAATATCCTCACCTCGCTTTATAAATATTTTAGAAACGTCACCAGTGGATTCTAAAATCATGTGACCCTGGCTATAACTAAATAATAATAATAACTAAAAAATATAAATAATTCTTGCAACGTGTTCCTGCAGGTTCTCTCTGATACCCCTCGGCAATTTTGGTGACAGCGACATGTTCAGTGACTTTGTAATTAACTTGAAAATCTGAGAGTTTCGTAAAATATTTCCAAAAATATTTTTGTCAATTTCACCCATCGCTAGTCATGCTGCCTGCACGTTTTAAGTAATATTCTTGATTGTAGGAGGATCTTTTGAGTTTCTGCAGAATTGTCTTCTTCTGTATAAATTGATTATCCAAAATGATTAGAACCAGCTGACTTGCATTGTGTAAGGTCCCCCTCGTGCCACCGAAATAACTCCGACCCCAGAAGGGGACTGGTGGTGTCTGCCTCCGCCACCCCGCATTATAACAATGTTGTATCCAGCAGCCTCCTTACCAGGTAAACGGCTCACACCTGGCCATCCACGCAATCTGAATCAAAACTTCGTCCGATTCTCCGTGGTCCTATGTGTACCACTACTCGTGTACCAGTTGTAGGTGCTTTTGGTGGTGGACAACATGGCCCACACATCTCATGCAAAGCAATCTTCAATGCAGTGTTTTCTGACACCTCTCATGGCCAGCAGTTTTCAGGAATCAGTAGCTTTAATAAGAGCAAACCACAAGAATATTGAATGCCCATGACCCCATTGGATACCCCATTGCTAACCCCTGCATTCCAGTATCACCTCTCAAGGCCATTTTGCTCTGACTCATCATCTAGCTATCATAATTTGTTCCTTGCATTGGACCAATTGTCTTCTTCCAACACATCACCTTTAAGAACTGACTGTTCACGTATTTCCTAATATACCCACCTCATGTCAGGAGCAATTATAACCAGATCCTTGTTACCCATTCACTTCTCAGGGGTTTATTGCTTTATCTAATTGATATTTATATTGTACAGCAGTACATTCAGATTCTTTTTTTCAGATATTTTAAGCGTAACAAAACTATAAAAATATATTTTGCACACTTTTTTTTCCCCAGCGAGATGTGTTATTCCAGTCTGAACCTCCTGCATCCTCCATGTGTTTCATATTCGGAATCCTGTTACCCTCATTGTGACCTGGTTGTACCATCTATAACCGCCTGTCACTTCCATCACCGCTGCCGTCCAGTTATTAGCAGAAAAATGTCACCCTATAAGTTTATTCCACAGATGCGTTCCATCGTTTAGATCCTCCCCAGACTTGTCACATTAATGACAGCCTGTACCTCTCGCTTTTATCACTGGTCCATTTGTGGAGGCCCACGTGTAGTCGGCTACCATATAATCACATTAATTCTAGCTTACATTTTACCATCTTGTTCTCAGCTGGGAGTCAGGCATCTGTCTGCAGCTTCTGGGCACATTTCCTGAGAGGAGACTGTCCACAAATTGCCCAACCCTCAGCAATCCCTGCCAAAAAGCAACATGTCTTACAGAATCCTGCAGGCTGCCCTTGCAGGCTGCTGGGCGACTACAAGTCCCAGGATGCATTGTCAATTACATTACAAAGTAGCTGAAAATTGTTAGGAGTGCAAAGTACCAACAAAACACTGGAAAGGCAAATGCCAGTTGTGGGGAACTTATATTATACATTTCTCAGACTTGTGATGATCACTTAATTCCGTGTACAAAAAATGTTGATAAACCGGAGATCGCTAACAAACTGAATTTTCTTGCTTGAGTGGTCTGTAATAGGAGATGTCACAGCAGCATTACAGAACACAGCTTTTATAATCATTTATTGCAATTTTCATCAGATAAAACATGACCATGGCCAAGCATGGAGCTGCAGATTGTATTTTGTAGTATACAACAGGAGGAGTGGGAACCCCTGAGGAAGAGTGGAAAAGTTCAGGGTGGGAATAGAGGGGTGATGGGGGATCTCTGCTCCGGAGACAAAAGAGTACATAAGGTATTTGTATGTTCTTCTCTGGATCATGATCGGCTTCATACCTTTACTATGTTATCATTCCTGAGATATTCCTGTAGACTGGCATTATGTCTGCATGCAAGAAGTGAAATGGGACTTCCCATTGAAGGTCCCAATCGTACTTCAAAGGTGAACATTAAAATACTTTTTATTTAAAATGTCATCCAGAGTTTAGGTACACCTTAAATAGGGAAGAACAAGAAAGGGTGCACTTGGAAAATATTCGCTTATTCAACCTCTAAAGAGATCTCAGTGGTGCCAACCATAGACATAGAGCGAAAAGAAGGAGAAAAGAAGGCTCTTTTTGAGGCACCCAATGAACTTTCAGAAGCAGATGAAGTAATGACTGTACTAAGGTGTCTTTTAAGGAGGCTGCTCTCCTATATGTAATTTTTGGTTGATGATTAAGAAATTTAGAGGTCCTTTGGTCACTAAAGAGTAAGTGCCAATGTTTTTTGAAAACATTTTGGATTTCCTGATGTTGATTATAAAAGGTAGTTATCACCCTGATTTTCGTGTCAGTTGTCAAAGATTTGGTGTTCGTAATCAATCTCACAAAAGGGCTTGTTGGTAAGACTGTTTGAGTCCTTCAAATCACTACAGTTCCGTCTTAGTCTGAGGAATTGACTAAGAGGAATGCTCTTTTTCAGGGGGTGAGGATGGGCACTCCCCATATACAGGGTCGTATCTAGTCCAAACAATGAAAATGTCATCTATATATCTCTTCCACGAAAATATAGATGACTGATACATATGTAGAGAGGGGTCTGAGAGGAGCTTTTCCTCCCAGATACCTAAGTATAGGTTGGCATACGATGGTGCACACCTTGTGCTCATCGCCACCCCCTGTACCTAGAGATAGTACTGGTCATTGAAAATAAAGATGATTCAAGTCAAAATATTCTGGAAGATCAATGTCATATATTGGTTAAACGGTGGGTTGTTTGGATAAAAATTTGTCTAGATAGGAATGTATCACTTCGAGCCCTTTCTGGTGGGGTATACTGCAATATAAGGATTCAACGCCAATTGTGACCAAAATGGAGTCTGGAGGAATGCGTAGTCCTGGTTGTGTTGTTTATAAATCCTCTGATGAAGCCCCTTGTGGGCGAAATGCGTCGGGTACAAACAAAACTCCATCAACAAGTGGGATTTTCCAATTGATAACAACCTTCTAATCATGCTTTTATATATTTTGTACTAGTTAACTTTATCTTTATATGGTTTTTTAATGTTTAAGATACAATAAAATGGTAATCTTTTTAGGTATCATTTAATTGGGTGCTAAAAATCATTGTAGGAATGTGGATGTTGGGATCATATTGAACCATAAGAGGCAACATAAGTTGTGACCAATTGCATTTCTTCCATTTATTACATAATCATATTGCTGGGGAAATATATATGAAGGGTTCCTTTTAGAGCTCTACAAATTGTGCAATGGCCTTCCACAACAGCTGGTTTAGCAGGTCAATAAATTGCTTTATAAAAGTTCTTTGATTTACTAATTGCATAAATGGAAAGTTTTATTTCCAGCTGCAAAAATTCATAGTCAGATGTTGATCCTGGGATTTGGCGATTGCCCCATTGAGGCAGCTTACCATTTGCTTTTGTTCATTTGTTTCACCCTTGTATTTCATGGACATTTGTGTTTTCAAGTCTTACTCTGTTTTACTTGTGTTGCATGATTGTTATATATTGGCCTAATTAATTATGCATCACATTGCTATAAGATATCTGAGAGTTGTCTTTATGCTGAGAAAGATCTATGTAACAGGTTCTTTTACCTTCAGGGATGTTGACATTGCTATGATATTCCTGCAACAAACTTTACCTAGAGGACTTAGTTTTCCCAGACAAACTCTTCAGCCTTAAAACTATAGGAAGATATCCCTGGGAAGACATTGGGTCCCTTAAAATATTACATAGGTTTTCTCTAACACTTTTTCCATTGAGGATCATTGGGATGCCTATTATAATCAATATAGCTTCAGTCATACAGTATACTGTACCAATACCTATACCAATACAATAGTTATTTAAGCACAACCTCCTCAATTCACAAATCTCTACCCTCCCCTGATGAAGCCTTATCGGCAAAACGCGTCAGGACAGAGGTGAGTGAGATGCTCCATACTCGAAGCTACTGTAAAAATATTCTCACAATATATGGATATTTTTCACTGGCAACTTTAGCTGAGATAAACTTTATTTAGTAAGTGGTCACTAAATTTAGTGTCTAACCTTTTGACAAGAAACTTTTAAGTAAATTTTAATTTATGTGCCCTGTAAATAGCTCAAAAAGAAAAGTTCAGATGATTTGCTAAAAGCACAAAATATAAATAATTATTTCAATGAAAATATGATAAAATGTTGATTCTGGCATTTACATTTTGTGATTACCATTAGGAGACAATTGCCAATTAAAATACCCACACACCTGCTAAGGAGATAGATATAACCCTTTACCCGCTTGTGTATTGCTTACATCCTGAAGGTGCAAATTTACGAAACTCCATAACCCAGCCAAGGCGGGTCCATCTCCTACCAGTATCCAAGATTCATTATGCTGTAAAACTTCACATTTACCCAGCAATCTTCATTACATTTCTTACTGACATTTTACATAGGTTAAAAAAGACATAAGTCCATCAAGTTCAACCACTAGGGAAAATAAACAAAAATCCCAGATATAACCCCCTATAGAAATAACTGATCAGGAGGAAGGCAAGAAAACCCTGGTGCAAAAAAACTCCTTCCTGATTCCATGAGGCAATTGGATGTTCCCTGGATCAGCAGTCTCTGTTATCTTTACTTCAAAGATTTAATCCCCAGTTATATTCTGCGCTTCTTGAAATCATCCAGTTTTTTCTTAAAGCAATCTATAGAATTTGCTGAAACTACTTCTTGAGGGAGCTGATTGCACATTTTCACAGCCCTTACAGTGAAGAATGCATTTCTTATCCTTATTTGGAAGTTATTTGTCTGTAAGGCTGAACATTTATTCACCAGCCCTCACACAGTTTTGGGTGTAATTTCGTTGGGGTGCTTTGCATTCACCCAGCAATTGTCATGAAATTTCTCCCTAATATTTAGAAGTCATTTTGCTAAATAGAAGTTCCTTCCCCCATCAATTCATATCACAGCTTTCCAAGATTCAGAAGAAATTTTGCAGGAGAGCTGTACATAATAAACCCAGCAATTTTCTTTATGTCCCCCCAATATTCAGGAGATGTTTTGCCGGAGAGCCGTGCATAAACCCAGCAATTTTCACTCCGTCTCCCCAATGTTCAGGAGACGTTTTTCTGGAGAGCTGTACATAAACCCAGCAATCCTCCGGACTCACCTACTGCAGAGATATTGAAGAAAGTCACAGATAGAGAAGTGGCAGAGCTCATTTGTCACCATATAATTTTCTGACTTAGTGGCGATCTATTTTTGGCTTTTGTTGATAAGTGCGCTGTCAGTCTTGCTGAGGACAGTCCCACCCTCTGTGGCTGCATGTAATTATTTGCCCACTTGCTCTTCTTTTCCTGATCATTGTACTGCTACACACATTGTAATTGTGAAGTCTGCCAAACTTAAACTGTTCCTTATCTCTGGCAGATGGCTACCGAATTTACAGAAGTCAGAAAAGGCGTTCTTGTATTCTGGTCATCACCTAAATGTTCTTTTTATTTGTTAGGAAATAACTTTTGGGTGTACGTAGAATTTACCATGGATAAGGAGATCTTTCCCACAATCCAACCTAAAGCATGGCGCATGGGCTAAGTTGGTGGGTAACTAGTTTCATGTTTTCTTCTCTGGAGAGTGATGGGTTCAGCCCCAATTCAATATAGTTACATATCATAGTAAGACAGGTTGAAAAAAGACAAAAGTCCATCAAGTTCAACACCTAGGAAAATAAACATATCCCAGATATAAAAGCCAACAAAGTTGACATGTTAAAAAAACCTCTGCAGTGATTTGTGCCTCTACAATGTGACTTCTAGAGGTATTGTTATTGTTTTCTTGACCGATAAACTAGCAGATATTTTCAAGGGCCAGAAACAATGCAATAGTCACATTTTCTATAGCTACCTATTTGATGCAATAGAACTTGAGTGGTCTTCACAGACCCCTGACCTCAACCCTACCGAACACTTAACCCTTTGGGATGATATTGAATGCTCATTGTGATCCAGGTCTCATCTTACATCAGTATCTAACCTGTGAGTACAAATTCAAACTGATACCCCCCCAAATCTTGTAAAATAACCTTTCCAGAAAGGTAGAGGCTGTTGCAGCCACTAAATGGTGAGGATTGACTCCATAATCATGCCAATGGCTTTGGAATGTGATGTCCAACCAACTTGTATATCTGTAATGGTCAGGTGCCCACAAACATTGGCCATATAGAATATATTGATAAAAAAAGGTTTTGATCTTGGCGGTTATCATGGTGTGACAACAAAGTTTTTTGAGTTTGAGTTTGGTTCTCCATTAGCTGAACAACACAACTTGAATCTGTTTTTGTGTGAGATTTATAATTGGTGGCTTTTTAAGATTAAAGCTGGCTGAAGACACTGCAATTATCACACCAAACATAGTCCTGATTTTTCATCTTGGAAAGTGGGGTTGTATGGCAGTCAACACAAAATATGTATTTCACTTTTGGAGTTTCATATCTTGCATTACCCACCAGCTTTTTATGTTTAAATAGGATTAATAGGTGGATCTTGCGACCATATTTCTTGGCTGGTTTGCTCACTTAACCAGTTGCTTTATCCATTTGATTCACATTTAGTTCCAACAAAATGGTGGGACCATCTTGTATGGAAATATTGCCAGTGTAGTTTTTGAGAGCAATAACATTTTTCAGTGGTGGAACTCTACTATTGTAGGTATGCAGGTCATACTCCCCTTTCCTTTTCCCGCAGTTTTGTTTTATCTGCTATGAGAGCTGGAAATAAATGGGTGTGGAGCAGCATGTGACTGGCTTTCTTTCATGTGATGCTGCTGGGGCTTTGTGATTGGTCCACTGCTGAAACATGGTGGGGACACAGTTACCAATGTGTAAGCTCAGAATTGAGATACACTTGAAGCTTACACAGGGATTTCTTTCCTCATTTCCAGTGGCTCAAAAAAATGCAATCATTTTTTAAATATTTTTAGGAGAACCTGCTGCAATATACAGCACCATTTTGTACTAGTATTACCGGTACAGTGGTGTACAGTGTTTTATCTGGCTGTCACAAATCAGGTTTGAAAAGGTTTCTTGTCTTAATGTCCATCTCTTCTGTGTAATTCTCACTTTCCAGTATTAAGGCAGCTCGTCTCTTCCTTTGTATCATTTGTATTATTACTTCAGCTGATAAGAAGTGTCGTTTATCACTCTTTGTTGGTGTGTAATGTTTGGGGTCTACGTTCACACCATGGAGATAAATTAAACTCTCTCGTCTCGGCCATATCTAAACAGATGTAATATTGATGAAGAGGTGGATGTGCAGCCCTGGGCCCTGTCCTCATGGGACCGCTACACTCCCAGACTCCTCTGCTTCCCCTGCATGTGCCCAGCCAGCCCTCCCTTGGCTAATGTTTGTCCAGCGTGTGATCTGGTCTGGCCAGCCATTGGCTTTGTGTTGTATGGACACAACATTCTCGGCTGTCGGCTGCTGTGGAAACAATCTTTTTGATCATGTTTTTTTTTGCCTGACTGTTTCATGAAAATTCATTAATCTGTGACATTTAAGCGCTGTGTCTGAGAGGTGTCTGCTAGCTGCTTACATCAATACTTTGCTTACTCCTTGGCATCTTGTCAATATTTCGGGAGCCCCGGTAGCAACAGCATTTGGACATAACGCCTGGCAGCCGTCACACACTCACCAGGTCCCTAACGAGTTGGGGGGAACTGATACTGGAACATCACTCAATTTCAGAGCTTTATAATATACAGCCCAGTGATCACCCCTATTATTCTCCTCCCCCCAACTTATCTGATGCGATTCACATCGCCTTTACCAACTGAGACTGTAGGCATAGTGGGCAAAATGGCTTATAAATAACACAGTAGCCAATATATTGAGATCATTTCTTGGTATGTCTATTAAACTAGAATACAGACCTAAAGCAGAGGTTTGGGTGTTTCCACCTCCTTTTTATTTAGAACCTTCAGCAACACTATACATAATGTAAAAAGAATATAAATTAAACAGGACTGGTGGCAGGGAATGTGGGAATGGGCATAGTAGGTATGCAGACCCAGAAGCTCAACACTGGGATGGTGGGAGCCCCTCATAATATACATAACAAGTGTATAAACCCAGAAGCTCAGCACTGGGTGGTGGGAGCCCCTCATAATATACATAACAAGTGTATAAACCCAGAAGCTCAGCACTGGGTGGTGGGAGCCCCTCATAATATACATAACAGGTGTACAAACCCAGAAGCTCAGCACTGGGGTGGAGGGAGCCCCTCATAACAAGTACAGAAGATTTACAAACCCAGAAACTTAGCATTGGGATGGTGGGAATCTATCACGTTGGGTAAATCAGGCATGCAGAGCCAGGAACAGTGGAATTCATTTTCAAAAGGCAAATAGCAGCAGATTTTGGCTAGGTATGCAAGTCAGATTAGGGTATGGGTTCATGTGAATTCATTTTTCAATAGTGTTGGCCGGCAAAGACAGATATAGGCACATCTTCTATGGACTGTTACTAGTTTTCATGAAATAATATTCAAGGCAAATAAAGTAATGATAGATCAACATTACACTTTGGGATTTATTTTCGGTATTCTTTGGAACCCTTTGGGTCCTCCAGAGGTTGCTTGAGCAATGAGCAGTTTGTACCTCTTGGATCAGTTTAAAGAGGAAGTATACTCAAAAAACAAAAAAAAACACTCCTTTAGTCCCGCAGGGCAGACCGATCACTCCAGGGATGTCTGGCATCTTGTCCCGCATTGTCTCTCTCCCGCCATTTTTGTCTTCTCTTACTCGTTCTTCATCCTACGTCAACTAAATTTTTACCCTACATAAAAATGTTTACTACCCTTTTTCGTAAAGTGAAGATTTTGAATATAGGTACGCTTTAGGTGACCCCAATGATGTTTTTGGGCATCTGTAATTGTGCCATTCTTCCCAATGGCGAGCAATGTAAGAGGAATTCTTCTTACTGACCACCACAATAATGTACTGTGATCTGTAGATAAAGTAATTATAGCTGGGTTCCCCGAAGACCTGAAAGATATTACAATGGTTCCTCTATATTGAGATGCTGTTCTATAGGAATTTAGGCTGTTCATGTAGCAAAGTTAATTATCTCCTTGCAAAGCATGTATCGCTTAGCCTGATAAATAGGATGGAGCTCAACCATCCAACCATGTGCAAGGCAAAATCCTGTTCTTTCTTTAGATTGATTGGGTATTTGCAAAGTGAAGTATCACTACATTCACTCATCTAAATGCATTATCTGTTGCAACTTCATAATTCACCTTGCTAAGTGACCAACCTTCCTTTAGTAAATCAGCCCCTTTGAAATATGCTGGTATGGAGCGACAGATCCAGAACAGAAGAAGTTGGTGATGATGACCATTACTGGTCCATGGTTACTGTGGTACAGACGCTCTACAATTCCAGAAGCTGAATGATTTGTGAGGGAAGTGGCAGTGACTGCTGGATGTGACGTCCTAATAATTGGATGTGACCCGCTCTGTTCTTGGCCAGCCGTGGATCAGAGTTCAGTGATATATTTTTATCTGAGGTCTGTGCTTGGAGAGAGAGGGGTCAGGCAACATAAAATAACCGCTATGTAAATATTTTATAGGTTATACAGGCGGGCTGTGAATGGGTGATGCGGAAATAGTGTGCTGAATATTTCACAAGGAAAATCTGGGTCCTGTGTTTAAGGACGATATGAGAATTAAGAGGGTTAAATGATGTCACCCGTGCAAAGTAACATCAGCTGTTTACACGTCTGAGACGCTGCGCTCATAAATATCCTGCTTGCTGCTGCCGCCAGCACCATTCATTAAACAGTGATCTATACCACAGTAAATATTGCATAGCTAGCTGTGTCCCCAGCAACACAATAAGATAAAAAAAACTAGACAGACAGACAGAGAAAGATAGATGCACTGCCAGACCAAATATTATCCCCAACCCTATGGGGGCAGTGTTATGGTATTGGGTGCATGTTGGGTCAGTGGTATGATCTGGGGAGTCTGTGAGGCAGTATTATGATATGGGGAGCCTGTGGGGCAGTATTATGATATGGGGAGCCTGTGGGGCAGTATTATGATATGGGGAGCCTGTGGGGCAGTATTATGATATATGGAGCCTGTGTGGGCAGTGTTGTGTTATGGAAAGCCTGTGAGGCATTGTTATGATATGGGGAGCCTGTGGGGTAGCATTATGATACGGGGAGCCTGTGGGGGCAGTGTTGTGTTATGGAAAGCCTGTGAGGCATTGTTATGATATGGGGAGCCTGTGGGGCAGTATTATGATATGGGGAGCATGTGGGGCAGTATTATGATATGGGGAGC
>NC_092858.1:174617546-174654642 GCF_032062135.1 Pyxicephalus adspersus
CTGTGGGGGCATTGTTATGATCTGGGGTGCCTGTGGGAACAATATTATGGTCTGGAGTGAGTATGGGGACATTAATATGGCCTGGAATGCCTGTGGGTGCATAGTTATGATCTGGGGTGCCTGTGGGGCACTGATATGATGTGGGGTGCCTGTGGGGGCAGTATTATTATTTGGGATGCCTGTGGGAGCAATGTTATGACCTGGAGTGCTTGTGGGGGCAATGTTATGATCTGGGGTGCATATTGTGGCAGTGTATATTCTGGGGTGCCTGTGGGGGCAGTGGTATGACCTGTTTTGGTAATTCCTGTAGCACAATGCAGTACAAAATATAAACTCAACTACATTTGAAAATAAAAGTAAGTTTATTTTTTATTTGCTTTTAGCCCTGAGAAAACCCTTAATGAGTGGTATGCACAATACTAATCCAGTGTATTATTAGGTGAAATGATTAATGGTTGCTGTTTTGTCTCTCCGCAGGTGACCATTGCTTGACGTGAGCAGGATCCCGAGATTGGTTCACGTTTATGACAAACACACAGCGAGTGAATGGAATGAAATTGAGTTGTACGGCCAGAAGCCCAGACCTGCTGCATTGAAGAGGTACCTCTTTATTCCCTTCCTTAGAAATAACAAGTCTTAACCACAAGCAAACATCCACATCACTGCCAAAACCACTTGTTACTGTACGTAATTTGGCAGCAGGGTCCCATCCAGATATATTTCATGATCCCTTTCAAAGTGAACAGCAAATTAAGAAATCACAGAGCTGTCAAATCTATGATGAATGGCTTGACCAAACTTTCTCCATCTTTCCCACGGAATGATGGAGGGTTCTGGGTACGCTAGGCAGAGAATAGGGAAAAAGTTGCCCAAGCCGCGGAGAAGGGAAGCATATGTACAATGTTATAAGCTGGCTGTCTGTATGCTGTGTTGTAATGCTGACCATGTACAGCAGACGGCTGTTGGGCAAAACCAATCATTTCCATCCAACTTTTGGCCAGTTGCATGCTTGTGATGTGTCAGTGACCATTTACAATAACATTGTGTTAAATTCTGTATGGCTCTGGTAGAAATTTCCATTCTCAGCAGACATTATGTGTACTGTAAAGTTTATTCTGTTTTGTATGATAATCATGCCATGCAACAAACAAAGTCCAAGCACGCCATAACTTACAACGCGGGTTATATCTAAACCATCATAAATTATTATTTTATGTTAAAGTCCTCTGATAGAAATGTTTTCCTGTCCTTTATATTGCTGGCCGAATCTCATCGACAATTTCAGATAGAAATATATGTAGAGTTCATTCGCTCAGTATAAAGAAATGCTTCTGAAAACCCAAAGGAACAATGTCAGCAGCACCTAAGAATCACTGATAGTATGAAGCTCGTTCTTTCAGCGAGCGTGCCCACCCACTCTGCAAGGGATCGAAGTTCACAAGCTCTTACAAAAGTGACAATAACATAAACAATAAACATGATTTGTCATTACCTTTGAGTCAGAAAGCTGAGCAGCTCACTTTACAAATGGATTCCCTTTCAATGCCTGTGAAGATGTCATTGAGATGCTATTATAATGTATTGAATAGGTATCACCTTTCCTGTCCTATGTGTTGGATGTATTTTGCAATATCTGATCCTATTCTTTATGTATTAATAACACAGAGTACCACTTCTCTTGTCCTGTTTGTAATTCTCAGTATCTGTTCTCACTATGGACTGTGGACAGTACCACTTCTCCTGTCCTGTACCTCGGGTGTAATTCTCAGTTTATGTTCTTATTCTTTATGTATGGATTCTGCACAGTACCCCTTCTCTTGTCCTGTACGCCGGGTGTAATTCCCAGTATCTGTTCTTATTCTTTATGTATGGATTCTGCACAGTACCACTTCTTTTGTCCTGTACCCCAGGTGTAATTCTCACTATCTGTTTTTATTCGATATGTATGGATTCTGCACAGTACCACTTCTCTTGTCCTGTACGCCGGGTGTAATGCACCGTAGCACTGCTGTATTTTCAGTTTGCAGGACTCCAGTATCTTGGTAAAATTATGCAGTATAAGAACCTTTGTTTTTATAATGAAATGATTTACTGTTTGCTGCGTTATAACCTGTTTTATAACCAGGTTTGCAGAATACAAAGAATGCAGTTGTATGATTTGATTTTCCCTCTTGTGATCTCGGCGGATTTGGTGGTGCGTATCGCTGCATCGAGCATCCCTAGGAATCGCACTGAAGCGTTGGCAGCTTTGGGGTGTTAGAACAAGATGGAGCCCAGAATATTTATCGTGCCGCTGAGATTGTTGTGATTCCCGCAGCCTGATCTGAACTTGAATGTGTTTTCAGTAGAGAGAAATGGTGCATACAATATGAGCCTGGGAGATTCAAGAGAGTTGAATAATACAAGAGTGTGCGCATCGTCTCTTACCTGAAACAAGCCAGGGCTGGCGACATTAAAGTAAACTTGTCAAGATTAGAACATGGCAGCCGCAGCTGCTGACTGGAGCTGCAATCCTGACCCCGGCTTTGCTTACTAGTGGGTCACTGCCCTGGAACAAGCATACCCAATGACAGTTTATACTTGTAGGACTTTACAAGCCATGTTTGTTCCAGGTCACCGACTTCAAAGCTAGAACCAAGATTACAGCCAGCACCCTTAAACCCAATTCAGCAACCTCTGTTCTTTTTTAAAGCCATACCTGTGTGAAAAGCTTCATGCAGAAGCTGCCATTCCTATACTTAATATATGCAACAAAGCTCACCCTATTTTGCTTCCCCTGCAGCCACATTGCTGCCTTGCAGACCTACATGGCAGCTACACTTTTTCCAGATGTTAAGTGATTGGTTTTAGAGAGCATTACAGGGTGTGTTTGTTAAATGAATATCTTCCCCTTAAATTCAGGGCAAATACTAATCTGCACAGTGGGGTCCTTTTCATAGAGGTGCCCAGGGCAATATCTGTGCCCATTTTGCCAATGATGAATAAAATTATTATGCACTTGGTAATTAGTTTACACATCAAAGATTTTACCAATAAATAATTCTCTCCCAAACCTTATCTATGTAAAAAGCTAGAGAAAGAGTCAGACTCTGTAAAGCTGGAAGAATTTTCTGTTCGCTTTGTCACAGCTGACTCTGTTTACTTTTTGACATTTTGGAGATCACAGTTTCTCCTGTTGGGTGGCAGTATAATAAAACAATTTGTTTTGCACCTGGTATCCAAGCTGTACCCTAAAATATTCCCTTGGTCATGAATTCCTCCTGCAAAATAAAAGTGCACATCCTATGCATAGGATATACTGTTCTGTAGACTCATGGCTGTATATCCACAATGAAAAATTATTTAAAATTCCCCTTCATCCAGTCTGTAGATCTGTGCTGTCTCCTCCTATCTTGCTGCTTCTTGTGTATCCCCTACAGTTTTTCAGATTTCCTGTTTTTAGGATCAGCGTCATTTTACTAGTTAGCAATGACGGCTCCTGTGTACACATACTGCTATTATCCTTCAGATCTCCCCATGTAGCTCTACTATGATTATTAAAAAACATTACTATACTATATACAAGTTTTTGGAAACTTTTGGCCTGTTCCACTGATTCATGACTGATTCATGTTGCCCTTGCTGGAGAGGAAGCCGTACCTGATGAGTTGAAGTGCTAGGATCTTCCTGCCAGTTGGCAATAGCAGCTCCCTTACACACATTTGTCCCTTACTGCGTGACTACAGATCCGTGCTAGTGATCTAGTGGGTTTGTGATATTTCAGAAGCTGTAAATGTTCTTGTCATGCAGTGAGAAACAGATCATGGAGTGAGTGGGCTTACTGGCAGAAAAATACGAACATAAGGTAGGGTCTTTCAGAATAAATGATGACATAGAAACCAACATTATTTAGGGAGGATGGGAACCCTTATCTTGAGGATTTAATGGCACATGTGCTGGGTAAAGGACGGCAGCTTGTCACATTTTATTTAAACCCTTCTAGACCATACTTATATTGCTGTCCTGGCAGGAAGCCATAGATGTGAATGGCTAAGTGTAGCTCAAACATGACACTTTAATGTTAGAAACGTGTCAATGCTTTTAGGGCTTGTGTGAACAAGACCTTGGCTATTTATTGTGGTTATGGATCCTGAAGGATTTTCATCTGTACATGAAATGTGTACATTGACCTTTTGGGCATCATAGTTTTAGAACTGTAAAAAAATCCATAAGCTAAAATTTCTTCAAATATTCATCACCAGCTTCTTGGGTCCAACCTCCATGAACCTCCTCCAGCATATCTCTTCTTAAGGGTCCTCTGGTCAGAACATCCTGGGTTCCTCAACCTTTTGTGGTAGTGGTGGTTCTGCATTGGAAGACATTAACACTGTTCAGTTCTGTGAATCCAGGTCAGCATAAGGACATTTTCCCCAAGAGGCAAGACCATCTAGAAGTTCTACCTTACAACTATACCCAGCTTTTAGTTATGCTTTCCCTTTAACAAGTTTCCCACCTCTCCTGAGACTGACCCTTTGCCCCACCGTCTGTTTGCAGAAAATACCGTCCGACTCTTAACGATCTTTACGGAAAGATTAAGCCATGGGCACAAAAATACATGCAATAAAACCTAATGGAATTGTGCTGCAGCAGAGCCGTCCGATATCGAGTGTCTGAAAGGCTCTGATTGTGTACGTTTACTCTGGATAGGCCCGTCTTTGAATCCTTTGTCCTCAGCATACCTCTGTTCTCTCCCACACTGCGGACGCCCTGTTCGCAGATTAGGTTACCGGCAGATCAGATTCTGAAATGTTGGTTTTGCACCAAAAAGCTTCCCAGCGATTATTAGAGGGAATCTAATTCACGGTGAGATAAGAGTATCAGATACAGAGAGTGCTCTAAGTCCCGCCTGGCTGGCAGACTTCAGTCTGGACGTTTCAGGCCTTTACAATAGGGCAACGGCAAACATAACACCGGTTTGAAGACAATTCATATTCTTACAAGTTGTAGATATGTTAAAATCGGCACCTTAAGGTTTGTTCATGCTGTGTTAACACAAGTGTGGTTTTCTTTTGTTAATGTGTGTTGTATTAGGGCAGCCCATCTTTCATTTGGGCTTCCAACATATAAAAACCCCCCAAAAAGACCATTTTTTTCAACATTGTGCACCACAAAGCACATGGTTCATTTATGCACATTAAGGTTCACTACAGAAAACGTGTGTTGTGCTGCACTACCTAGGTGCATTGAGGTACCATTAAAAATAAATAGCACCTCACTATTCTATGCATTGTGATAACACATTCGCATTCCCTGCCACTTCCTATTGTGTTGCCATTGAGCATCCCCATGATCCAATAAACTTCATCACACTACTGAGGTCCTCTTTTCTTTCTCATGCAGGTGAGAGGACTTCAAACATTGAAGACCTGAAGAATTTAGCAACACAACCCTGCTCAGTTATTCTGTTTTGGTATTGCCCATTGTAATTGCCAAATTATAATATTAGGGTACATTTCAGGAGTTTACAATAGCACTCTTTTGAGTAGAATCTGCCACTTTGCCCATTCAATACCCAATGACAAGATCCAAACATGGCCGCATAGGGGAGATTAACTAGTTGATAACCCTGTTGGACACCACACTTCACCACTTTTCCTGAATATTATCCTTCCCTGCCTATAGCAGATTGTTATAGGGCAGAAGAGGGTTATCAGCAACAAAAGGGCTGTGCACCAAAAGTGGTATGTTTATCTTTTCAGGTTGACAGCTGGACTGTGTCCCAGTTAGTCTCGCATGCCCACTATCAAGTTAAAAGTCCCCAGATGGTCCCCTTATGGACTTTGTTTACATTTTTCATGTCCCTCTGCCTTTTGCCGCCATTGAAGAGGTTAAGGCGCCATACGATTTCTTAAGAACTGTGAACCTTTGCTTTTGAATTAGACAGCTCTGACCATGAATTTTGTATTGTAAATGATAGAATGTGTTTGTATTTTCAGTAAAATGTTTATATTTGCACAGTTCAGTGTGTTCTATGATCATCTATGTTTCATTTGTACCAGGTACAGCTGGGTGTACAGTGGGTATAAAGAGTATAGAGATGGCTAAATAGGGTATAGAAAAGATTTTTGCGACCTTTATAAAATGGGGAACCATTTAAAGAACTTTCAAGTCTTCGGGGAACTCTTGCTATAATTACTATATCCACAGCTCACAGTATATTAGCCTGGTGGTCAGTGGGAAGAATGCCTCTTACATTGCTGGCCATTGGGAAGAATGTCACCCTTACAGATAGCCAAAAAGATCATTGGGGTCACTTAAACTGACCTGAGTCACAAATTGCTCATTGACCAAGGAACCCCTAGCAACCTCTGGAGAAACCCTGGGTGAGGAAAAGTAACCATAAATGAGCGGACCCTGAAAAGTGCAGATGAAGAATGACCCATCATGTAGTTCTGCACAGTTCTTAGCTCTAGCAACAGCTATCATTGCTACAGCCACCCAAGCCCTCACTTGACAGCTAAGATCCATCACATCAATTCCCTTCAATTCTGGGAAATCGGCAATCACCCAATGGAGCTCCTTAGCATGGGCATCCATTTGGGCCCGGTACCCAGCACTTTCTCACAAAGGGGTTTCAGCCTTAGTCAGCAGGAAATTGTCTCAAAGCTCACCAAAAATGTGTTGCCATTTTAATGGTTCCTTAGCAAACTGAGCTTGAGCTACCAAAGGTGTCTTCCAAGGACCACATGGGACAACCTGAATGGTAGGTAGCCACTTCCCATTACAATGGGCTTCTTATTTTTTTATACTGCAAAAAAGCAGCGCAACGTACAACCAAAACTGCTCATGCTGATTATATAGGAATAGGAAAATGTTTGCACCCAGATTAGACCTATAGAGGGAAAAGAAGACTCTAGAAGAAGGGCTGCGCTCTAGGTGAATCCTCGGTGCTGTAGCTTACATCTGGAATAGGGAGAGGCTTTACTTAGGCGCTGATGCGTTTACCTCAAACCGTTCGGCTCGCTCGCTCGCACTGCCAAAAATACGGGGCACCCTGCCAGACACCCAGGCTGAGGGAGAACGTGGACCATAAGATTGTGACGATCGGCTAATTATGGTTTATGAATTTCAGCTTTAATCTGCAGTTCAGTGAATCCTGATTAAATATCAGTTAAACACAATTAAAGTTTGTGTTGTGTTTCTGTCTCTTGATCGGAATAATTAGAGAGTACGGCGTTTGTGTCACCATTCTCAGGCTGAATCCTCTTTTTTTTTTTTTCTATGAATGAATATGTTTCTTAAGCAGTTTTATAGCACCAGCTGTTGGTATGAGACTCAGTCTCAATGCCGTTACGACGCAGATTACCATTTGATGGCCCCAAATCTTAAATTCACAGCTTCCGGAAAAGCCGACTCCAAGGGCCGATTTGTATTTTGCGATTTCGCTTTGGTTTAGAAAATAGTTCAAGTTAATCCAAGATATCTGTGATGATACCTTAAAACACAATTAGCAAAAAAGATACTTCCCTTGTTATAAGTACTAAAGGATGGAATGGAAGTATTACCGAATTGATCTGATTACCTGCATAGAGATTTTTGGTTTCTTTTCTATGATGGAAAACTCTTCGCAGTTGCCAGGGTGACTTTCTATTTAGGCTTTTCAGGACCGAAATTAACCTTGTTCTAACGTGATGGAAATGAGTCTTTTTGTAAAGTGGATAAAAAATATCAATTGTTTTACTATAGTGTGAAGTTAGGGGGATCAGCACATGGCAGGAGGCTCTGGGACTTTGCAATGTCCATTTATTGAGGGACAAACTTAACTCAAACACAGCTTCACAATAACATAACACAAACGGCTTAGTCCAACGAAAAAAAAAATGGCGTCATCAATAAGTCCCCGATGATCAGCAAATAAAGTCCTGCCACCCAAGCAGCTACATCACGATTGGACCCAGTAGTTACAGGTAGCAAGTGTTTCAGTTTCAAAGCCTTTACTGCAAACAACATGGGCTGCTCCCTTCAGCTTTGTTCTTTACTCTCAGACTGACATACCCATCGGGGGTATTGGTCCCACAGAAGTTCTGGGCTCTCCCAACATGCAGCCTCTCCACCTGAGCCACCTGGCCTCAGGCTGCAACTCCCCCCTGTCTCAAAAAGTCTCTACCAGCCAGGTTCACCAGAGCTTCCCTCAATCTTTGGCCTGGAAAAGGGATGGAGTTCTTGGCCCACCTATTGCTTTCAGGACACTCTGGATCCCAAATAAAGAGCCGCAATTTGGCAAATCATGGGCCTTATTTATTAAAGCTCTCCAAGGCTGGAGAGGATATACTTTTATCACTGAAGCTGGGTGATCCAGCAAACCTGAAATAGCAAATGATTTTGAAGAAAACCATTCCAGGTTTAGTGGAAAACCCAGCTTTACTGATAAAAGTGTATCCTCTCCAGCCTTGGAGAATTTTAATAAATCAGGCCCTATGTCTTCAATCTGCATTAAGGAAGTGGACTGTTCTATACGAACCCAATATAAAACAGTCCCAATAAAAAAAAGAGCAAAACTAGCTTTATAAATGACTGTAGCTCCATTTCCCTGCAAAATGTTTGTCCCCATTGCCTGACCCCAGTAATTGATTCTTCCCGTTGGTGACACCAAAGAGAAATAACTGATTTGCTATGGGTGAAATATATTCACTGCCACTGCTGAGACCTTCTTCTGAAAATGTTACCTGCCTGTATGTCATTGTGGTGGTTTTGTTTCAGCATATTGGGTGTCCGACCTGGAACCAGCATAAAGAATTTTGTCTGTGAGCCTGTTTTGCACTGCTTTGGGAAGTGTTTAAGCCAAGTTGGCCAACTAGCATTTTTCAAGAAAAGAACAGATTTTAGCCAATGAGTGGCTCCTCTCCCTTAAACATTGGAATAAGGGAGCTTAGACACACGGACAATGCTGTAAATCCCTGCAATGTGTATTTCCATCATGGGGCATACCAGACCCTGCTTTGTCACATGCCACTTGAAATGCTGCGGACAGTTACCGATTCCTAATGTGCCTTCATTTCATCTCCTCTTTATTTTATTTGATGATTGGCTTATTTATCATTTTTATGTATTTTTCATGAGCCCAGAGTGCTGCTTTAGCCTAATTGTCTTTATTTGTCACACAAATGAGGGAAGATTCCAGTCACAAGAGACAGGCGGCTTTGTCTGTCGGCTGTTGTATGGACTTGTCTTGTATAAAGATGAGACATGACCCACTCAAAGTTCTACTGGTTGCCATCTTGCTGTCTAATAAAAGAGCCTTTAGTGACCATCGAGGCAGTCTTATCTGAATGGCAGTAGTAGGATTTGGCTATAAGTCCAGGTAAGGGTGTCTGTCAATGATCTTTTAATTGCTTTAAACTGATTTTGCATTCTCATGCAAGCTTATGGAGGCAAGTCGGTGCAGGTCAGGTGGGGGTCAGCTGCAGGTGTCCGGTGCCTGTATTTCTACACACACAAGTCGAATTTTCACAGATCCGAGACAGATAAAGCACCAAACAGACACATGTAAGGACTGGTCGGGGTCAGGTGGTATTCTATTACACTATACCTTTACAACAGCAGACAGATTTTTATGAATGATGCTGATCCTTTATCTTTCATGCAGTTCCCTAGCATTGCGTTGCTGTGACAAAATAAATAAAAGTCCATTAAAGGTCTCTTGTGGTCACTTTTATGCAATTTGCTGCTCGTGGTTTCCAAATTCGGTTTCACGTAGCCAACCAGTTCTGTACCACTTGTTGTGTATCACTGGTGGTGTTGACAGATTTGTGGATGGCTGATTTCCATCGATTGGTCAATGCCACGTCATCAATTTTTCCATTGAAAGCTTCCAATTTTTTCTCAAATTGGCACATATGTAGCCAGCATTGGATAGGTCTAAACCAGCTCTGCCGTTATGAATCGGACTGATGTTTTTGAAATGCCAAGTTGACTTGGACGGGCCACTGATCTACGGAAAGATGATTCCAAAACTTCATTTTGTAGTAATATCACAAAAATTGTGAATCAATCTACAGCATAAGATACTTCACCTTTTTGTTTTTTTCTAAAATGTTACTGGTTACACGTTCAGTAAGTAAATCAGGAATGGTCCTAAGGCGTCGCTGCGCGGAATCCCCCAGTGCCACATATAAACGATCGGAAAGTACCCCCTGCCCAGACATGCAGCCGTCTGCTCGTAGAAGGATGTCAATCCCGCGGGTGATTACTCGTAGCTGCCATTGCTGACAGAGCTGATGAATTAGCCTACCTGTGAGAAGGACGCTCGGATATTTAGACTGATTACATCCCCTCCACCGAGATCCGTAAACAACAAGTCGCAGATCAGTGCAGCGCCCCCTGTGGACTTTCTAGCCACGACTGATCCAGTAACATCTGTACAGGGTATTAATCGGAATGCTCTTTAATAAACATGTGTATGTCTCTGACTGGCTATATATCATTGTAATGTTTATTCACCCAAGGGGTCGGTAGTCAGACATTAGACGTGTCTGCATGCAACAACACCCATAATCAAATGCAATGTATAGAAGAGGGATTATAAAGCAGAAATCCAGTCATACAACATCCAGTGTCAATATATAAATGTAGTAGTGAAAATAATTGCCCGAGTATGATTACATTGCAGTCAGTGGAGCAAAGACGTTCCCAACTGGGAGAGGAAGAAACAGCACAAGGAGCCAATACATGTGTGAGTTCTCCAAGACTGGAGAAGGTAGAATATCGAAGGAGGACCTGGCTGATCCAGATTTGCTAAAAAACACTTTCCATTAGTTGGCAAATGTTTCAATCCTTGACCAGATTCCAGGTTTGCTAAATCATCCAGGTTCTCCCATGATAGTCTTTCTTCTGGAGTCTTGGAGAACTTTAATAAATCAGCCCCATATACAAAAATAAAAATGGAAGGCTCCACCCATTGTCCGAAAATGAAGAATAAAACCAAAGTGATAAAATGTATATACCTTTTTTTTTACAGTGCCCCTGTGACCAGGGAATGAACATAAACTATTTCCATATTCTTTACAAACAGAAAATGATCCATCCCGGACCTCCGTAGCTGCTTGCATTGTGAAGGTTGTTCTTGAAGGTCATAACACTGCTTGTTGTTTACATTGGATGGTTGGCAGCCAGGGAAACCCCACTGCCTACATCAGATTATTATTGTTGTCCGCTGTGGTGATTCCTTCACTTTTAGGAAAGACCATTGACATCACGATAGGAAGTGAGGAGATATCTAAACATTTTGAATTAATAAATTGAGGTAAAATCTTGCATTGTGTACACATCTTCTGGTGACGGCTCCCTGGGATTTTGTTATTTTTGGAGAGATTTCTTCTCATTTCCCATTCACTGGAAGTGAAAAGAAATCTCACTGGCGAGGTGCATACAGCAGAAAATACCCAGCTAGGGGACAAACTCTATCATTAGCACTTTAAGTGTGCATGAGTTGTGTCCAGGTTCAAGAATGGCATTACTCTAAAGGATTCCGTTTTTTTTTTTTGCCTAATTCTATTTGACAAGCTAGGGTGGTCGATATACAAATTTGTAAATATTCAGTCTGGTGGTATACTAAATTTATTGTGGCTCAATCAAAGCTCATACTTTCGTAAGAGATGCACCACAACTCTATACATGGAATACTTGTGAACATACAGAATCAGAGCCGCGTTTTCAATGTGAGCATGCACCAACTCTTGTAGATAAGAGAGTGACCCGGCCACTTGTTACTTTTACAACTGCGGTCTATCTATCCATCCATCCATCTATCTATCCATCTATCTATCTATCTATCCCTCTATCTATCTATCTATCTATCTATCCCTCTATCTATCTATCTATCTATCTATCCCTCCATCTATCTGTCTATCTATCCATCCCTCTATCCATCTATCTATTTTCTTTCTATCCATCAATCTATCCGTCTATCCATCGGTCTATCTATCCGTCTATCTACCATCTATCTATCTATCTATCTATCTATCCATCCATCCATCCAGTGGCCTTTTGTATTGGCTTCCCAGACACTGGGTAATCAGAAAGATGGAGCCTCGAACAGGAAATGCATAAACTGCTTCCTAATCCATTTTGTAATGTCGCATGTTGGTATTTTGCTGCCTTATTGACTTCAACATTGTATGGGGAAACCTCCTTTCCCTTGTAGACCACCAAGGTTTGCCTTCTTCTCCTCTCATGAGGCTGATTATTTGTTTAATACAATATTACTCAACCAGGGTTCCTCCAGAGGTTGCTAGGGGTTCCTTAAGCAATGAGCAATTCGTGCCTCCTCATTCACAGCTCAGTCATAATAACCTTTCATCCTCTTACAAGGAGGTAGGTTACACACAAAGCTGACATACTAAGCAGAGATACATGATACATTGACACCTTCCTGGCTGAGCAGTGTGGCAGGGTTATATTAACTAGAAGACTGGCTGAACAGAATTGCAATTGTTCAGGACAATAAAACAGTTTACATAAATATATTTAAGCTCAGCATTTAGCTGCTTGGCCAGAGTTTCTCTTTAATTTCTCGTTAGCTGCTGTTCGATGCGGGGCTTTGCCTTCATTCATTCATTAGAACAGCCACAGAAAGCCGTTTTCAGTGTAAACAGCACACCTATGTCATTTGTAATTCTAAAATGTGTAATTATGAAAAGGATTATGGCTTTCATGGATAATTTGGCTAACTGGCGCCCTGCTCCTCCGAGCACTCATATACAGCAGATAGCTTTCTCCATCTGCAGCGTACAAACCCTGATACAAAAGGAGAATATACGCTTATCTTTTATGTGTAAATCTCTTAATCATTCAGAATGGGGGAACTACCAGAATGTTCAGCAAACCATAGGGATACGACATAAACCAACCTACCTGAGTAGAGCCAAATGCTAGGGGGGAAATACACCCAACTCCACTCCTACATTGAATATGAAGCAATGTATTGTTCTGTCATCCGAACATGGAAACCAGAAAATTCTAGTGGGGTGGATAACTTACTGTTGGTGTCCTTAAGTTCCTGTTTTTATTTAGTGGTAATGTTAATGCTTCTGAATACAAATACATCTTAGACAACGAAGCCAAGAGTTTATGGAAGGATTATATTTGTTCCATCATGACATCGCTAGATGAGTTTGGTGAGGAGGAACTCGAGTGTCCTGACCTCAACCCTACTGAACACCTTTAGGATGAATTGAAATCCAGAGTTCCAGCCAGGTCTTTCTGGCCAACCTGACCTTGCAAATGTTGCTTTGTCAGAATGGCCAAAGATTGTTCAAGACATTTTGCAAAATCTTATGAAGAGCCTTTCCGGAAAAATGGAGCCTGTTGTAGCTGCAACAAAGTGGTGGTGGTGGGGCGTCAAATCCATAATAATGGCCATGGTTTTGGAATGGAATATCAGCTCATATAGGCTTAATGTTTAAGTTCTGAGTTGCATGGAGGAGAAAGAATGTTAGGGTATAATTTATTTGTATGTCAGGGGTTCCAACACAAAGCCAAATATGTTATTCTTCTGTACCTCCAGAGTGGCTGACTGGCAAAAGAAGAGCCATTTATCCAACTGTACACCCAGAGCCGCTGGTTTATAGACCGGATACATCCTAAATATGGAGCCATTTATCCAACTGTACACCCAGAGCTGTTGGTTTATAGACTGGATACATCCTAATATAGAGCCATTTATCCCACTGTACACCCAGAGCCGCTGGTGTATAGACCGGATACATCCTAAATATGGAGCCATTTATCCAACTGTACACCCAGAGCTGTTGGTTTATAGACCGGATACATCCTAATATAGAGCCATTTATCCCACTGTACACCCAGAGCCGCTGGTTTATAGACTGGATACATCCTAATATAGAGCTATTTATCCCACTGTACACCCAGTGTTTGCACTTTTTTTCATCTTTTGTTGCATCTCAGTGCTGTTGATTATCTGCACCACCTTTGTAGCAAAGTCAACATGCACTCCAAAATATCTCTGCAAAATATGTGTTGAAATTGCCCAAGGTGACAACTCATAAACATTTGAGGGGCAGATCATTGTCACCCAAAAACAGGAATTGTCTGAACAAGAACCTTTATGGCAGGATCATCAGGGATTATTTTAATGGAAGCAAAAGTTTTACATTAAAAATGAAATATGTTGGCGCTTGTGTAGGATTTTAGAGATTAGGTGTAGATCTCGTAGAGATGTTTTATACATCAATAACAGGGATTGTGATTGGTTGCTGGGAGTCGCTGCTCTTTGCACTTCAGCACTGACCTATAGAATAAGCAGAGAGAAGTCCAGTGGTCGGTGACTGAACACATTGCAACGCAAGGGAGGTGGGGGCCACTCAGGCACCGTCAGTCGTTCAGACAGCCCGTCCATCACCATTATGTGTAACAAGTCTCATTACCTGGCTGCCAGGATCCCTCCCATTTCTGCCATCTGCATTGAATTAAAAAATGACCAATGCAGTCAGCATCATCCAGCTTTTAAATGCGTTTGACACATTCATTTCCCATCTCTGGAGCACCGAGCCTCTCTTGGAGACGAATTAAAAATAAGATTTGAAAGCAGTTTCTTTCTTGGCGAGATTGTGCATCAGCCAGCGCATTGGCTGAGGGATTGCTGTACCTCTTGCATCAGCCACGGACCAAAAAATGCTTCTCTTCCTGTCCATAGGCAAGTCCACCGTGCCAGCAGGAAGGGAAGCCCGGGGGGTGAATGTCAGACGGAGCCTTCACAGCTCTCATTAACTCAGAGCCTGAAAAACCTTGTGGACAGTTATAGCCAGAGAATGCACAATACAGGGGAGTGAGCCATTGTCCGAAGGATTCATTACTGACCTGCAAGATTTGATCTTTTAGATGCCTGTGAGAATGCAGTCTGTCCTATCAATATGAGAATTTGTATTTTCTAGTGACAAAGAAGACGGCTTTCCAACTCTGGTTCTTGAAGGCCTTAGCCCAGAAAAAAGGTGGCCCGATCCTGGCCCTTGAGGAATGGAATTGGTCAGCCCGGATATAGAACACTATGGTAGAAATTTGTGCAGGTCATTATCTGTAATTGATGGGTGCACGAAAAGTGTAAATGATCAGTATTTCCTTCATTTCAATCTGTTACCTGGTTCCCACTATGCACCCTTGGAACAGGGGAGCCAATATGCACCCAGGAGCCTTTCCTAACTGTTACTAGCCAATAGAAAGTGCTCCTTCATGTTTGTACTGACAACCGACATAGCTATATTGTTAATGTAACCTGTGGGGAGCCCTCCCATTGGCTGCTGGTTGTTAGGTAGCACTTCCGGCTGTATATTGGCTTTCTTCATCCATCGGTGCATGGCAGTAACCAGACAAAGCTTAAACAACTGGGGTCTGTCCAGCCCTTGTGGCCTCTTGTCCTCAGACCCTGGGCAATCACAGGCATGGAGCCTCAAACAGGTAACCCGTAAACAGCTTCCTTAACCATGTAGGGGATAGAAGCAAAAGAAGAGGCTTTTTGGCAAATAAAATTAGGTTTTTACATCTGAAAGTTACCAAATACATGCAGAAAGTAACATTTATACTATTGCTAGACATCACACAGCTCAAATAAATTGTGTAGAATTTAAGACGATCGTCTTTTTCTCGACGCGTTTCGCCTTGTGGCTTTCTCAGGGATTTTCTAGAGACTCTTACTGTTTTACAAAATATTATTAAAGACATTACACATCAAAATATTGCATAGTAATACTTCCTAAACTATTTTGTAAAGTTATTTTGCTGCCTAATTGACCACACACTGGTAATATATAGAGATGAATGGAGGGCAGCGCTGGAAGCACAGCGACACAGGTCTCACTTATAGGGACAGCTCTCACTACTGGATGTGGGGTAATTCTACATTCTGCCCTTTCCCATGTTTCTGCTATACCTTGTAGAGCATTGAAGTTTGTCTGTCGGAGTTATGGCTGCTTCCCCTCTCATGAGGCTGATAATTTGTTTATTACAATAGTACTCAACCAGGCTTCCTTGAGCAATGAGCAATCTTACTAGCAGCTAGGTTACACATAAAACTGACATGCAGCAGAGTGACACTTTGTTCAAATACCTACAGTATTCATTATTTTAAGACTGGTTCTCTTGGACCTCATCCATCTGTGGTTCTGAAATCTATGGCATGTCCCTGATTTCGAGTACAGCCACCAGCTTAATTGAAGGAGATCATTCTGAGATGACATTGATTCCTGATGTATGTGTATTCATTGCATAATGTACATCATCAATCTAAACTCCCCCCTCCCTTCTTCTTCTTTCCAAAAAAACACGTAGGACTCCCATTTTGTTCTCACAGTGAGTTATCAGAATCGCTGCTAGGACAAATAGCGCAACAGCTGTCTCTTTCGGCACATAGGGAATTTTGGAGCAAAAAACGATGGAAACATATTGCAGCCGTTGTCTCACATGGAAAACTGTTTGTTTCACTTGCTGTAAAGATTATTTCATAAATTCTGGAGAGATAAAGAGCTCCAATGTACCAAAGGATGACTTCATGTCTTGTATCAGAGGCTCTATTCAGGATCATTAATACCTTTTGGGTTGCTGCCTGGGCCCAGGGAGTAGAGCCATGCTAGGTTTAAAGAAAAAGTTCCAAAATTATATGTAATGTATTAAATGTAGAAGAGTTAGAATCATTATGAGGTCAGGTGTCCACGCTGGGCATTTTACCCCCTCTGGCCTTGGTGACCATGGTCTGAGAGGATGATAAAAAATCTTGTCACTGAAACAGAAGGTGAGTGCAAACCCCCCTAGAGAAATCTGCTACTTTCTGCTGTTAAAATCTCTTGGATTGATCATAAGGATAAAAGGGTCCTAATTATTACCTTGATACAAAATTAATGGCTTTACAGAAACTTTAAGCTTTACTAGTTACAGACCCCAATAAATGGCAATTATGAGATCACTTAAATCATTACCAATACCCACATGACTTCCAATGATGCCAATGGCTTGGATTTACTTACAAATGGACTAGAAAGCAATCACTGAAAGAAAGTTTTGAGGATTTGTGTTTCTCCCCAAGGACTATGGATACCCCCAGTGAAGAAACCCCTGCTTTAATGCAGATATAAACCCATTCATACAAGTTTGTATAATCTTGATAATGTTTTTAAAGGTTGCTTGCAGTATTTTTTAAACTGAAGTTTTCATTAAAACAATACCTGGTGATCCTGCCTTCAGGAGATCCTTGTTCAGGAACTTTCCGTTAAAAGGTGACTACTGTCCCCTTCCCTGCATTGTCACCCTGTCACATGCGCCCCATGGGGAAAGACCACAAGTGGACGTGCCAACATATTACTCAAGGTCCACCGCTCATCAGAAACCCAATTCAATGCAATGATATGTGGCCACGTTGGAGAGGATAGATGTGACTGAATAGGGCTACAGGTGAACCACAGCACTGGGATGCAAGGAAAAACTTTAAAACTGTATTTTATACAAGGAAAACAATAGCTGTTGTTTCTGATTTGCAGTTATTTTGCAAACTTTACCGATCCACTTAAAAATCATAAAGTCTGAGCATTAATATACAAATCCTGCAGCATTACTGGGGTACTTCCACAATCCTCTCCTCAATGACCGGCTTGTGGTTGGTGAATCATCGCCCATAATTTATTTTATTTATAACGATGCTATAATTTACCATTCCATTGTTCTGCACTCATTGCAGCACGCCTATCGTATATTTGAACCTTAACCCTTTATATCGCTCTCTCTTTTGGTCATCAAAGGGTTATTCAGTTTTAGCTTAATTGCAGCTCTCTCGCTAATGAATGCCCCATTTAAACGGTGTGACGACGAGAAAAATAATTATAATTAGGGCATATGAGCTGAGGATTACATAGTGTACATCAACGTACAGATTACTGAAAGATCAGATGGAGCGAGGATTTTACTGAGCATTAAATGTTTCTGCTGATATTTTCATGTGGTTGTTCCAGGACAGCGTAATACCCCTGCAAACATTGTCATTTATGTTGGGCAGCCCTCGTCCCTATCCTAATGGACACTTATAGGGAAAAGAATGCACATTCAGGGCAATCACATCTGCTTATTCTGCCCTCTCCTGGCCGAAGACCAGCACTGCATTACTGGGGTCAATAGTTAACTTCTACTAAGTTGGCAATACTGATTATAAACTAAATTTGAACGTACACATAAAGAAAAAACATCTCAGTTTGCAAAATTTTTGTTTGGAGGGGTAAGGGGGTATTACCCTTCACTTTAGTTCCCACTGAGGTTAATTAAGTGTTGTTTGTGTGACTTCCTGTATTTGATTTTTTTGTGCATCCTCCTTACTTTTCACAATCCACAAATATGCTGGCAGGTTAACTTGCTTTCCCCAAAATCAGGCAGTTTGTGCATATGTGTGACCGTGGTGGTAACATTCAGCTGTGAGGAGCTCCATAAACCTATGCCCATGGTTCTCTTAAGGAAACCCTGGCCACTTCTGAAGGAATCCTAGAGCTACCTATATTGTAGCTGATTTGTGCACAGCTAGGTATACAAAGGATATCACTAATTCTCTTGGTGGTCAATGAGACGCTCGCTTAGAATGGAGATCAGGGGGAATAGTTTAACATAAGGAAGAATTGCCGAAGCAACTCCGACCAACCTCTGGAGCAACCCTGGTTCCTAAATGGTGGGTTGGAACCTCCGTCAGATTATTGATGTCTGTACCTCATTAACTTATACTTCTGTCCAAGTTAGAGATGCCACCAAGGGCCAATAATGTAGAGAGGAAGCAGTAACCGGTGCTGCCAGGGAAAAAAGGAAAATGGGAATCTGCCATCTGTGATCCAGACAGGAAAAATACAAAAAAATGTCCTGGCCCTTCCAAGCTCTATTTAAAAGTTAAAAAAAAATGTGACCATGTCTTTATGAGGAAGCTTCATAATCTTCCTCTTAATAAATTGACTTTTAATGTAATTTTGCATTCCAATTATCTTTGGTCCTCCTCATCCACATCAGCCTGAGATATCTTCTTGCCTTTTGAAGGAAAAAGTGATCTATTGGGTCATTATATAGTTACCCGAAAAGAAGCAGAGATGGTCAAATTTACCTTTAAAATTGGACAAAACAAAAGTTTGTTTCAGCTTTAAATAGTGTAAATCTGATTTTGACAAATTACTTATAAATAATAAACAGTTGCAATAGAATTCCTCTGATTTCAGGTAGAATCCAGGCATTCTTCCACAGGGTTCTGCAGCAATTCCCAGCTTCATTGGACAGGATTACACTGCAGAAGGCCTGGCTTTTTTTGTAACTGTTACAAGGCAAAATAAGGTTTCCAATGGGTTACTTTAGGGCTGAAAATGTTAGAGATCAGTCAGCCCTAATAAAGTGAAATATCCAAACTCCTCTTGGTACCCGGAAGTCACGTGCAATGGCTGCCGAGGCTTTGGATCCCATGATGGACTTATGTTTTATTTCTTAATAAGAAACAATATGAGCTTTCCTCTTGTCATGGTTTAGTGTCGGTGACCCCGTGCCATTCCAATTAACATAAAGTGTGAATTTTAAAGTTGGGTCCATGTTTGGCGTTTCTTATCTGCACCTGCAGGGACCGGGAGTCCAGGTGTGGAAAGCGGCAGTAAGTCGCCGCGTCTGTGCATCTTTAAATGTTGTAGAAGCGTCTGCCACATCCCATAGAGACAGCGGTCTCTGCCAGTTGATAATTTAAAAGTATTAATTATTTAAAAGGATATTAAAATATTAAAATTTTTAGCAGCTCAGCCGTACAATAGCATAATGTAGGCCTGCTACTTATCCGGCCGCAGTTGTACCACTTAATCTTGGAATTAATTTACAATTCAAACCAGTTTTCAAAGGAAATAGTTTTACCTTTTGAACTGTTTAATGCTTTTCCCTTCCAAATAACTGGCAGATTTTCGGTTTAACCTCTTGCCGTCTTTCCATTGGCCGTCTGCTTTCTCTATGTCACCGGAGAGGTTAATCCCCTCACGGTCACACTGAGCGTCCAGGAACTGAACAATTCCTTCCAAGGCCCGTTCTCACTCCAGGTCGACCTTGTGGATGGTAAATGACTTCATCCAGCTCATGTCTTCATAACACATTATTGGAGCACCATATGAGCGGTGGACATGGAAAGATGGCTTTTGGTAATGGTTGTCCAATTTAATAAAGTTTTTTATTTCAAAGCAGACAAAGCTGAACTACTAACTAACAACACATCATTCAATGCATATTAAAATCATGGAAAGTACCTAAGAATTTTTTACCTTGCAGAACCAGCTCGGAGTGAGGGAGGGAGATGCAGCACAATAAGCCAGTCAGCTCATATGCTGAAAGGCGGGCATGCCTATGCTATTTCTTCTTTCATTGTCCAGTCTTTTCCCATTATGACAAGAGAATGTTTCAGTGAATTTTAGATTCACTGCTTTATAAATAGAGCTTTTTGTTTCTCCTGTCCAATTTCAATTTTACTTCTTCTGCAGTTTAGAATTTAAATAGGAAATATGTGATGTAGCAGTAAAAATTATAAAAGAAAAATCTGAAAATGTAAAAAAATATGACAATAAACAGGCAAATGTTAAAAATGTCACTTTTAGTGCAATTATTTTATTAGCTTTTCTCTGGACATAGCGGGGAATAGAACTTCTGAATTAAAATAAAATCAGCCAAACGCTGTTAAAGTTTCTTTTTTAAATCATCTGACAGTTTCTTCCATTGTTTAGGAGTTTTATCAGGTTCTCAGGTCTGTACACCTGCTGCCCATTATAAGGGAATATCTGCATCCTTTTCCTGGGTTCCTGGATCTGTAAACATGCTGTGCTCATGAGAAGGGTTTCCGCCATTACTCTGGGGAGTTCCTAGGTCTGTACACTGGCTGTACCCATTGCAAGGGGCTCCCCAATCCCAGTGCTGACTTCCTGGGTCTGAAAGCCTGCTATGCCCAATAAAAGGGCTCCATAATCCCAGTGCTGAGTTCCTGGGTCTGTACACTGGCTGTACCCATTGTAAGGGGCTCCCCAATCCCAGTGCTGAGTTCCTGGGTCTGAAAGCCTGCTGTGCCCAATATAAGGGCTCCATAATCCCAGTGCTGAGTTCCTGGGTTTGAAAGCCTGCTGTGCCCAATATAAGGGCTCCATAATCCCAGTGCTGAGTTCCTGGGTCTGAAAGCCTGCGATGCCCAATATGAGGGCTCCCTAATCCCAGTGCTGAGTTCCTGGGTTTGTATACCTGCTGTGCCCATTATGAGGGATCCCTAATCCCAGTGCTGACTTCCTGGGTTTGTATACCTGCTGTGCCCATTATGAGGGATTCCTAATCCCAGTGCTGAGTTTCTGGGTTTGTATACCTGCTGTGCCCATTATGAGGGATTCCTAATCCCAGTGCTGAGTTTCTGGGTCTGAATGCCCGCTGTGCCCACTATGAGTGGCTGCCACCATCCCTGTGTTTACTTCCTGGGTCTGAATGCCTGCTGTGCCCATTAAGAGGGATCCCTAATCCCAGTGCTGAGTTCCTCGGATTGTATACCTGCTGTTCCCATTAGGAGGGTACAGAGCCATCTCCAGCCAAAAAAGTTTCTCCAAAGCGTTACACCCTTAGGTTTGTATGGTCGTCTTTCCCCATAATGGGGATCTTACATGGACAAGAATTGAGAGAATTTCCCACAAACAGCAACGAAAACCTGAAAGAGGTTCTAAACCCTTTACAAAAAAATACTTTAGCTGTGGCATTAAAGCCTGGCTCTTTAAATCCAAGCTTTTCCCCCCCAACCCTATAACTTTGAGGAGTCTCGGCGATCTCCTGGTGAAATGAAAGGCTTTCTCCTGCCGCCCCTCACAAGATGGCAGGTAGACTTCAAGTTACAATGCAAACGCTGCTCTTTTCTTGATAAGATCATCAGCGCACATCACTGAATGAGAATGAGAGAGACAAAATCACCAGAGGACATATAACATATTCTACAGCAAAGAGCTCGGAAAGAGTACAAATCCCAGCTGCCAGATGTCCTTACAGGCAGGGATAAGGGGGGACGAGCGAGACAGACCCCTGAGCTCCATTATGTCAGCAGTGGCAGCCCCTGTGAAGTGGCAATTCAGAGCTTGGGGAGACCTCAGGCGATGGCAGGCAAGGCTTCAGTGTAAGTGAGCAGAATGCTGGTCTGCAGCGGCCTCGGGAAACCCCCCGGGCTACAAAGATCCATCTTATCTGCTACATTGCACCAACTCAAAGGGAAAAAACCTCACATCACCTCGTAGAATTAGCGAGATAAAGCGGCATGTCCAGAGGCCTCACCGCCACTAGACCTCTGCCTGGCGCTAATGTCGGGAGGCCTGGCAAAATATAATGACTTTTCTTTTTCTGGATAAATGGATGTCGCTAATTCTCAGCATGGATTGACATACATCCAGAAGCTTTATTGTAATAGGAAACTATGATCCTTATTGTTTTATTCTAAACAGAAATAGTTTCCTTGTATTTGTATTTATTATTATATTAAACCTCGCAACTTTCAATAAAAAAAATACCTAGTGACCCTGCCGTGATGATCCTTCTTTAGTCACTTCCCATTAGAGGGTGACAACACTCTGCCCTGTTTCCCTCATGTGCTCGTGCATTGTCACCTCATCACTTGAGATTCCGACAGAGAATACAAGTGATCATTTCACACATTGCACAAGCACGGTCCACAGATGTCACCATCAGGAAACCAACTCTGGGAAATGTCTTACCAGGCATCCCTGGAGTGCATGTAGGCTGGGTCAGCAGCCCTTACATATAACAAAGACTATAAAAGCATGTTACATAACATTATTATAAAACCTATTATGTAACATTATGTTAAAAACAAAAAGGCAACTGTTAAAAATGCCCTTCAGTTAGTTTATTGAATGCATTAAAACACGCTTGCAAAACATTTTTTACTCAAGATTAGTAAAACTTTCGACAAAGATGAATCTTGGGTGAAACAATAATAAACAGACATAAATGTCTTGGGAGTCTCAGATTCCTAGCTGCCTGTGATCTCTGGGTTTAATCTCGGATAGCTGCATAGCTCTGAGGTTATTGGCTTTCTACACCATTTTTTAGGGTGTCATTATGCCCACGAGGGGCAATTTTTTCATTGTGCACTTATTCTCTTCCGGGGGGGGGGTTAGTCTTCCATCCAAGAACATGGCGGGCACTGGTTATGGCTAACCCAAGAGCAGTGGAATCCCACTTGGCTTAAGTCAGGTGGGTGAAGTTGACCCAGTCCCCCCAGATGGAAAGGGAATCAGGGATAAGTGGCCCTTCCTCTTTGCAAGAGAACTATAAAGTACCCTAATGCACTTTCTGCACTTTTTTGTACACTAGGGTTTCATTTAATAATCATCATGGACTTTACACCCTAGGGGCATCCATCATTCGGAGGAAGACTTACGCACCCTAGTGCACTTTTTCCTCTTTTATGCACAGTCACTTTGTTTTGTGGCCCCTCCAAGTCTGTCATATGTCCCTCCTTCTCATTTGCATATTGGCTTCATTTAGCACAAACTGATACAACTGAAACAACACATTTAATGCATAAAAAGCCATGGTCATGTGACATTGCAGTCCCGTTTCATCTCTCTTCTTCTGTTTACGGGAGACAGGGTCTTTCGTCAGGTGACCACGTCATTGCGTGCATGATGCTGATTCCTATTGGCTGTCCAGTGTTGAAGTCCTCTAAGGATCCAGAAAGGGGAGCAGCAGCGGGGACATCAATTCAGAGGGAACATAGGGGAGCTGGCTGTACAGGGGCATTGGCAGCACCAGCTTTGTATTTGTTTGCATTGGCAAAGGTCCAGCTCATGGAGAGATGGAACAACCAACCTTGAAATAAGAAAAGCAATATCAGAAGAAAGTTTTAGAAAAGAAATTAGTTGTAACATATATATTTTTTTTCAGCTGTGTGGGAGGGTTACCTACTACCTGGAGTGCTGGAGTGTGCAGAAATATAAAACAATATATAAAAATATATATATATATATATATATAACTATAAAACAGCTCTAACAGATGAGAGGACATTCTCCAACATGGACACCTGTTCTACAGTGCAATTCTCTACACATTTGCAGGCTGCTATTGCCATTGAGCTTTCCTTTTGCAAACTGCAGCCCCCCCCCAAAAAAAAAACAAAAAAACAGTCAAATACATTTTTTTTCTTCATTTACCTATGGACATTTTCATTTTTTTAAATTCTTTTTATTAAATAATTTCTGGTGATCCTGCCATGATGGTCATTGCTCAGACACTTCTCTTAAGGAGATCCTTCCTGTTTTCTAAATTTCTTTTTTTGGGTCAGAGCCATCCTTTACGTTTTCATTGACCTCTGCCTATAACATGATCTCAGCGTCGCCGTCTGTGCGACTATAGAGCTGTAATATAATGATTGCCGGGGTACAATGGTCTAAACAGTATGAGAAGGGGGCGTCACAGCCGGCGGGGGCACCGCTATTGCATTGTTGGGCCTCCTGGGAGGGACGGGGTCACAGAGAAGTTGATTATGCTGCATAAATATATAAATAGTGGTGAAAAGTGAACAATTGGGAGCTTGTTACTGCGAGAGGATGTAAAGCTGGGTTGATAGATGCTCGTGATGGCACAGACGTTGTGTTTCATCTGGAGAGAAGAGGAAATGCAGGGAATCTCACAACAAACCAATTCTTCCTGGAACAGCTCGACTCCGGAGCAGACTGCTGTCCTCCCAACAATACCAAGCCATGAAAGAATAACTAGGATGTATGAAATGTTCATCAAAAACCGGAGGCTGATATATAATATTGGGGAAAATAATGCAACTTATAAACCAGTTTTACATTCCAAAGATAGACATGCAATATAATAAAGTGTATGTAATGGCAAAAACTTTGGATAGATTGTGGAAGGGTTAAGCCAGCTCAGAGCCGGGGTTCCTTGAGCTGTAACTGATGGACCTGTCATCTGATGGCACCCGCATAGTATCAGGTCCAACTGCAACTGGAAAAGGCAAAAGCATAACACCAAAGCTATGTATTTATATAGTGCCAACATATTATGCAGCACTGTACATTAACAATTTTGCACACACATAATGCATGTTAGGGTCTCATTTATCTCTCAATGCGTTTCGCAAAATATCCTTCTCGAGAAAGAAAAATGATGAGACAGTATGTCCTAGGAAATCTATAGGGGTATTTTTTCCCTTAGATGACCTCTGTAAGAGCATTTTTCCTTCTGATCCCAAGCTAACCTTTAATTTTAAAGGTTTCTCTGGAGTAAAAAGGTTATTTTTTATTTCTTTCTGTGTCGTTGCTGGAGATATTCATTTTCTCTCTGGTAGCCATTGCAACAGAGGCTGGAAAGTCTAAAGGTTTAAGTTGTCACCACATCACAAGATGAGGATATATCATAGACGGACAAAAATCCTTACTACTGGATTCAAACTAATACCATGCAGTAATGTACAGGTGTAGGTGCACTTCGGTGTCTTAGTAAATTAAGAAACACAATGTTTCTCAATCAGGGATTTCCCTGAGGTTGCTAAAGGTTCCTTGAGCAATGATCAGCTTTGCTTCCCAGGTTAGTTAAAACTAAAACCAATAATCTTTTTGGCTATCTGTAAGAGTGAAATTTTGAAATGTAAGTGGCATTCTTCCCACTGACCCCCACAATAATGAGCTGAGGATATAGTAATTATAGCCGGGGTTCCCATAAGACCTGAAAGTTATTTCACTCATATTAAAAAGGAAAGGCTAAGCAATAGTTGGGAATTTTAGATCCATTCCAGGTTTGCTGGATCACCCAGCTTTACTGATGAAAGTGTATCCTGTGCAGCCTCGGAGAGCTTTAATAAATCAGACTGAATGGGTCTAATGTGGACACGAGAAGGACTGTAAGATGTAATGCAATATAGTGATTAGTGAGTTGGAGTACTTTGTGTACACTTTGGGTGTCATGCAAAGTTGTAACGCTGCTAAAATACACCATTGTACGGTACTTAAGGCTTTCTGATTCAACCCTATTTGCTTTCTTTATCTTTTTCTTTCTCTGTGTATATATAAATTTACCAAAAAATGGTGACAAATCCACCGGTAAAGATCACTCTGAATTGCTGGTAAGTCACTTAGTACAGATTGCCGTTTTTAAGACCTTTTTATCGATAAACGACCATTTAGAGTTTAGGACAATTACAGTCTAATAGATATTTGCTACTCTTGGAAATTCACAGATAGAAAACAACGAACCGTCGCCTTAAAATCATAAAAGCTTGATAAAACTATCACTGAATGTCAGAGATGTTTGTGCATTTCTGATCATTCCGTTTTTGGGAAATGGATGCTGAATTTTGCCTGATTTGTGTCCTTATTGTTATATAGGTTTTCTTTCTATACTGTCACCAGCAGGAACAAAAATACTAACTGAAGGAAATATATAAATATGTATTTAGGTTTTATTGTACTGTAAAGCATGTGAGCTAACAAAACTCAAATACTATTTTCTTGCATTAAATCATACCTGACATCAAGCACAATCAATCTGTGTTACTGCCATGCAGTAAATTCTGCACCTTTGCTACGTAAATACAGAACGAGTTATATTCATTTTAATCTCTGCCCACTGCTGCTGCAAGATCCTCACTTGTACTTAGGGATAGGACTGGCAATGCATGTCACATGGTCTCCCAGATTGTTAGCTCTTTGGGCCAGGGTCCTCTTCATTCCTTGTGTCACTGTCTGTATCTGTCCTTTGCAACCCCTATTTAATGTACAGCGAGGCATAGTATGTTGGTGTTATATAAATCCTATTTATTAATGTTATTATTATTAATAATAATAATAATAATAATGATATTATTTCTGTTCACCTTTCACTGACCGTGGCTGAGTCTGCATTTTCTCATGGATCTCTATTCTGTTTTCCAAAATCAAATCAGTTCTATTCCCTGTATATATTTTAGGGCTTTACTTTTCTGGCTGAAGTTTGCCTTTAAAGTTTGTTACTATATATAATGTGTAAGTATGGACTATCCAATCTCATTGGATGATGTTCCTGATTTTAATGCTGTGTCATAAAACACTTCTTCCATACTCTGAAATACCATTGTTGCTGTCCGCACTTTTGCAGTGTTTCAATGTTGTTTTTTTCTAAAGTAGTGAAAAAAAGTGATAAAGAAATACATTGTAGTCATCATTCATCATCATTGTGAGTAGGTTAACCCCTACATAAACATTATTGTTACATATCATCATCCATCGTCATTTAGGATGAATATTTGTAATACCCATTGCAGAAATGTTCTATATACTTTATCTGTATTATACGAGGGACAGCTAGTGACATGCTTAAGGACATTGTACAGCGCTGTGTAATATGTCAGCGCTATATAAATACTGTGTAATATTAACATATACAGTGATCATTTCTTGTTCCTTGTGGGTGTATTTATCTGTAGAGTTACCGCTATATTTATCTGTCTATTCATCAGTTTTTATATCAGTAGTCTGTATATTCCACTTCAATTTAAGTTTACCTCCCTCTCCCTGATATCAATAATTCTATCATTTATCATTTAACTGTAAATCTATCAATCCATCCATTAATATTATCAGTGGATGGGTTATCTGCCTGGACATTGGTCCGATATTACTAAACCTATCGTCTTGTCATCTAATATTCTAATACCGCAGTCTGCACTCTATCTATCTATCTATCTATCTATCTATCTATCTATCTATCTATCTCTATCTATCTATCTATCTATCTATCTATCTTTCCCTCTATCTATCTATCTATTTATCTATCTAGCAATAAAATATAATGTAAGTAATTTTACCTATAGCTTAATTTCAAAGCCCAATCATCTCTCTTAGATTGTAAGCTCTTTTTGTTGAGTTCTCTCCTCCATTGCTTGTATCTGTCTGTCATTTGAAACCCCTATGTACAGAACTGCATAATATGTTGGCGCTATATGAATCCAGTTTATTAATATTATTAATATTCTTTCAATCTATTGCTACTCTTACAATCTATCTATCTATATTTCTATTATTAAGGTCTACCTAATATTTATAATTATTATCACCCAGATATATCCTCAAATTTAACGGTTAATCTATTATTATTTTTATTGTATTAGTGATTGATTTACCATTAATCTGCTAATCCCTAATCCATGGTTCTTTTTTCATGTGTTTATCTAATCTAATATCGCCAAATTATCTATCTTCCTCTATTTCTTTATCCATGTCTATATAGTCGGTATAAATTATGGTTGTAACTTAACTAATATATATATATATATATATATATATAAAAAAAAGAAGTACCAGGACTTGGGTGACAAAGAAGGAATTTTTTTCTTTTTTGGCATTTTTTTTTTTTATTATTAACAAAGAGGCAGAGGAGGAGGTTCTAATAAATTTGGAAGAATACAGTTCCCTGTCTTGAGGAAAAAAGGAGGACTTCCTGGCTGATTAGCATTCACAGCAGGTAGGAATCGTTCCGTAGCCTATCTCGCTCTGTCGCCAGTGATAGAGAAACGGCGGAGGGGGAGTTTGCACAATCAGTGTGTATGTGTTGGTGTGTCTTCATCGCTCTTGCTTTTTTTTAGGGATGGGTTACTTTTTTGGTATCCCTTTAAAAAAATTTTTTTGGAAAGGTTTGGAACATTTTTGTTTTTTGCAGTTCGCAGGATGGGGACGGTGAAGAGTGTTGGCAGGATCCGTGCTTTTGCCTTTGTACACCCCACAGGGGGTGGGGAAAGAGGACAGAAATTGGGAAAGGGGGCCTTACACAAGTTTGTGTTTAGCAGGTGGATTTGCACTGGAGTTTAACGCTTGGCCGCCAGTTTTAAAAGAAGGGAAAAAAAAAAAAAAGAAGAGAGAGAATCCGGCTATTTTTGATTTCTAAAAAGGGATCAGCTTAGTGTTCGGCCCGGTCCCGTGCTCTGTCTCTCGCTGTCTCTTTTGCCTTTTCTCCAGCAGACAGCAGGAGGGATCCTGGCTCTCAGCCCAAAAGCCTCCAAGTGCTTTGCACTTGTTTCAGGGAGACGGTGCCCAGGGGATTTTCATTTTTTAGCATTTTTAGTCCTTAATGTTTTGTCTTTTCTTTTTTTGTCTTCTTGGAGAACAGCAGGTGGGGAAGAAGTGTGTCCTTGGAGGCTACAATTTAAAAAAAAATTCTGGGGGTGCACACACTGGCAGTTCTTTCAAGTGTATTTCTATTTTTTTAAATGTTTCGGCAAGCTGTTAAATTTTTTTTCAAGAGTTCTGGGATAAAAAACTTTTGCATATTGCGTTGTTGCGCGTCTTATTCCAGAATAGCATTTTTTTTTTATATTACGTTCGGCTACCTTATTTAACCAAAAGTGAGATTCGTAAAAGAGTTTGTCAAACTTTGTGATGTTTGACCAAAGCTCTGGGTTGATTGTAAAATATAAAAAAAAGAAACAATTTAAAAAAATGTATATTTTGCAATTAGAAAACTTTGGTAGTAAAAAGTCACAGCTGTATGTTAGGGATCAGCGGAGCTCAACTTTTTAAAATTAATAAATTTTGAAATAAATTTCGGTGTTTTTATGCTTTGTAATGTTCTTAGTATTAATAAGCTCAATTCTGAATTTTTGGGTATTTTTATATCAATGTGCACATTTGATAAACTTAATTTTATGTCATTCATATTTTATTTTTCATTTGTAACATTTTGGCATGTGGATTTTTTTTTGCTGCCCTAATAATTTCCAGAATAATTCCTCCTTTCCCCCCTAAAAATCCAGCATCTGATGGATATCTCCTAAAAAGTTCCCACCTCCCTAAAAAGTCATTTTGCCTTTACAAAAAGTTGCTCAGCAGCTAGTCAACTTGCAGTAATTTTTATTTTTTACATTTTATTTAGTGTAACTTTGACATTGTTTTTGTAAATGGAAAACTGAAAAAATTAGTTAAAAAAAATAGACCGACTGTGTTTTGTGTTTTATTTTTCTGCTGTTTTTGGCTTTTGTATTTTTTTTTAACTTGTTTTTGAGTTGCTCCGTTTGATATATTTTATATGTTTAGTGATTACGATTATTTTATTCCCTGAGGGTTTCAGACACTTGTTTTGGGTAAAGCTCCCTTGCATTTCTGCAGAGTGTATCTGTGTTTTGTAGGATCTAACGAGGATGTAACAGGGTGAGTCCAAGGAAGAGGAGACGGGAGTACGCGTCTCCTGAGGGGACAGGCTGCCTGTGGAGACAATTATTGGGATCTGTCTTGGATATGGTGTTTGGACAGGGGGGTGTAATGCAGGCCTAGGATGCTAAGCAAGGTGGGGAAGTTATCTCCCTGAACCGTCTGTGCTCAGATGTTCTTGGCGGCTGGGCACTTGGAGGTGATGCTGATTGGTGTCTCAGGTTAATGACTCGGTGGGATGTCTGCTGTGTACGTGTGTAGCTCTCCGTCTTTATGAATATGGATGTTTTACTCCCTTTGTTGGAAGAATATAAATAAAAAAAAAAAGAGAGAGAGAGAAGGAAGCTGCTTTTGGGAACACCGTTATTTTGGCATTAATTAGACCATTTCTATGTCTGGAGCCCGATGTGCCCAGAGGCCCCTGCGGTGTCACATATGAAGTTTGACTGGAGTGTCATGGTACCTGTAGCTGTGGCGGGCGAGCATTTCTCCGCCGTCGCCTCTCTCAGCCGGGGGACCCGTCACTGTACAGCCAAGCATAATGGTGCCATCCATCAGTGTCCAATGCCAGCCTTGTTATTAGCCGGAGAGGGGACCGGGCATCATGTGTTTCTGTCCAAAATACAATTAATCCCGTTGCAGTGTTTGCCAGCTCCTGGGGGCTAATCCACTAATTGTCATTCTGTGCTTGAGAATATTACAGTGCATATAAAATGCATGTGTCATTACCGCGGTATTAGGAGCTATCCATGTATCTGGCCGTCTGTGTGCAGCACATCTGTCTGTCTATCCGTGTCATCATTATGTCCTATTCTATCCATCTGTATATCCATATCCCAGTCTATGGATATATGACCTATTCTCTGTATATCCATATCCCAATATATAGATATATGACCTATTCTACGTATCCACCTTTTATTAATAATATTATTAATATTATTATTAAACAGGATTTATATAGCGCCAACATATTAGACAGCGCTGTACATTAAATATGGGTTGCAAATGACAGACGAATACAGACAGTGATACAGAAGGAGAGGACCCTGCCCCGAAGAGCTTACAATCTAGTAAGACCTACCATATATCTGTCTGTCTTTCCATGTCTTCCCGATCTTTATGTGTGACCTATTCTATCCTCATGTATATCCATATGCCAATCTATAGATGTATGCTTTATTCTATCCTCATGTATATCTATATCCCAGTCAATAGATAAATTACCTATTCTATCCTCCCGTATATCCATATCCCAATTCTAGGTATCCACCTTCATATAATCTGTCTGTCTATCCATGTCATCCCTATCTATATGTATGACCCATTCTATGTATATCCATATCCTAATTTATAAATATATATGACCAATTATATTCCCATATATCCTTATCCCAATCTATTCTGTCAATCTTTCCATTTACCTATATGTCTCTGTCTGTTTATCTGTATCATCCCTATCTATATGTATGAATTTTTCTTTAGCTCTGTATATCCATATCCTCATCTATAGATATATGGCCAATTCTATCTCTCTGTATATCTATATCTCAAACTTAGACCTGTTATATCCTCCTGTATATCTATATCTCAATCTATGACCACATCTGTCAGTCTGTCCATCTACATATCTCTCTCTGTGTCTATCCATCTATCACCCTGACATTTCCCTTTGTTTTATGCCTCCAATTCATTCTCCTTCCCTTGGTGATAAATATCAGATCCTGCGATCGCTGTTGTCACCTGGATGCTGCAGGGTACCACAAATCGCCGGTGTTGTCCTAACACTTTGTAAATGGTGCTAACTTGTTGCTTGGTGGGCATTCCCGTCATTGGCACCTTTTGTAATTAGCAAATTTTAGCAAGTTAAAAACCCGTCCTGGGGGAGATTTTGGGACACACTCCAGCTTATTGTTAGTGAGCTTGCTTTGCCATAGGAATCACCTATGAAATCTATATCAGATTTTAGGTGAATTCTAATCTTGTCCACAAGGGGTTTGGAGTTTTATCCAATCTGTATTACAGTGCTGTTCACTAAATAACTATTATTTATTGGTGTATTCCTGACCTGCCCCGTGCCATCATTCTCTGCATCCCAAATAAACCTAATGGTAGTCTATGGTCTTGTATTCATGGTTATTGTATTCATATAAATGTGATTACCCAATGCCAAATCCTTCTTATTATGTATTATCTATGAATCATGGTAGCCTGTGCTTCTTATGGAGTAGTGATTGTGCTTTACTGTGCTTTACTGTTCTTTCTCTCCATTCTCTTCTGACTCTCGTTACGCTAAGTGGACTTATTACAGCATCACTGTGTTGCTTGCTGTGCTACTAAGTTATTGAAATCTCCATCCAGTCAGAGCCCACCAGGTATTGCCAAGGTTCGTACTTTCCTCACAAGGTCCATTTTTCATGCAAGGTGTCGGTGAAGGCAAGAAAACTGCACTTTATTCCAGTGTGTCTTGTTTAGAATTTCCTGGACCCATAAAGAACCCAATTCTGTAAACCCTGACCCTGAGGAAGCCAAATGTGTGAAACGCGTCAGGAAAATTAGACAAATCCTCAGCATTTTGTAAATATTACAATATGTGACATGCAAATACTGGTCTCATGCTATGCTTTAATGAGCCTATTGAGCTCTGTTATGTTTTATTGATCTCAATGTATATGTGAATATATATACAAATTAAAATATTACTGCTTTACCTCTGAAATAATTGCCACAAAATCTGTTCTTTGTTCTCCCTCTCTTGTAATGTCACACAAAAAAGAACATTAACACCCTTGTGACAACCATAAGCAAAGCATTGTGGGATATCAGTGTCCCGAAGTATGACTATAAAAAATGCATCGATATTGCTGCTGTCCATGTTTTTGTTTTACTTTAGTCTTCTGTATCACTTATCCTTCACATAGACAGACTTCCCAAATATCTGAAATTGGACAGAGGAACTCCAATGTTTGATGAAAGGTTTAGTGTATTACTTTTGGTAGTAATTGGTCAAAGGACACGCCTGCCACCACCCTAGTTAGCGGTCCTTGATGAAGACAACATAATGCTTAAACCCAGTAGTTCTTGTTTTCATAACATTTTCCCTTTATACTCGGTTTTTAAATACCAACTTTTCAGGAAAGGTTTGGTGTAAGAAATACTTTTGGTAGCACGGTGAAGCGATATCAGTCCACTGATGATTTTTGCAGGTGAATGCTGTTCTGGAATAAGGCAGTGTCGTCACCCTAGATCAGTGTTTCTTAGCAGGGGTCCTCCTTAGGTGGGACAATGAGCATTTTGCACTTCTCAGGTCAGTTTAAGTGATACCAATGATATTTTTGGCTATCTGTAAGAGTGACATTCTTCTTACTGACCACCACACTAACATACTGTGAGCTGTGGATATAATAATTATAGAAAGGATTCCTTATGACCCTTCCAAAGGTTCTGCAATGTTAAAAAAAGGTCAAGAAAAGGCTTCCCCTGGATTTAGAAGTCTTCATTGTTATCATTGTAAAAGGACTTTAAGTAAAAGACTAACAAGTATTGTTTTCCTGATCTGTGTAACATTTGCTGGAGAGCGTTAAGGACCCATTAGGATCTTTGCAATTTTTATATATTGTGTTACTTTTTTGCTTATTTTGATTCCCACCCATCTCATACGCATTGTAGTGCTCTGTGATACCGGCAACTTACAGAAGAGGGAACAGTGACCGGTCCGGTGGGGGGTCGATAGTTCCTCAGGATTCTCACTTTGATATTATTGGAAGATCAGTAAAGCTTGCTGAGAATTTCACCATTTTATTTTGAACGCAGGGCTTGCATGCTCAAAAAAAGGAGTGACTATAATATTATCGCCTTGATCTGCTTCCAACAGTTCTCTATATAAAATTTGTAACAGGTCAGTTTTGATTTCAGACACCAGTGGCCTATGAGTCTTTATCGACGATGCCATAATCGCTCTTTTAGCTGCCAGCAAACATATGCTAGCCCATCTTCTAGTCTCACTACTTAAGCCTGCAGCCACGGTGCCCTCCCAATTCCCAAAAATACATAAAAATAGATCAAAGAGGAATCATGAAATCTGTTCTCCTTTCAATAAATCTGATAATACCTTGCCAATACAAAGAGATTGGTGGACAGGTCCACAAATGGTGTTTGAGAGAAGGCTTATGATCCTTGCATTTATAGCATCGCTTAGGGCATTTTCCTTGGGGATTGTCAGTAAAAAACTTTATATGCCCTGTGCATCAATTAAGGTTGTTGTTCCCTCCAATTTTCATTGGTCATACATTTATGGACCAAGAGATACCCAGACAATATTCTCTCTACCGCTAATCTTTGGCCCATTGTTTTACATTGGTGTCTCCCAAAGATGTTAAATAAAATGATTGGAGAAATGAATAAACAGCAGAAATGGAGGATACTGATAACGAAAGCATTCTATCAAACATATTAGGTTGAAATGTACCTAAATAGTTGCCGACCAAAGACTTCCCATATTGATGTATCTCTGTAACATAAATGGGATGTACTGACCATTTGGCCAAAAAGTACTTATTTTTCTAATGATGGGGGCAATACCCCAGAAAAATCTGGTTTGATCAAATCTCCCACTTTAAGCCCTTAGTTTCTCATATGTGAAATGCCCTATGAGCCTGCCCCTGTGGAAATTCTGGGTTACCCTTAATCGGCAAATATCTTGAAAATGAAATTGGGAGCTTCAACCTTTTCCTGATATCTGTCCAGGTTAGAATTGTGTCCCTGACCAGCATAATATGTTTCAAAGAACCCAGAAGTTTAGCAATTTTAGTATGAAGTAAGGCTTTAGGTCCCATGGGTAGGCTAAATTGTACAATCTGATATTGGGCAGATTCAACCCACCTTCTGTTAATGGAAGGTATATCTTACGAGCCAAAATGCGGGTGCAGTTACCCTTCCATAGAAATTGTATAAATGCTTTATTTAGCAAATTACCATCGGTATGTTTCAATAATAATGGAATAGTTTGCAGTGGGTACAATTTAGTTTAGTCTAGTTTAGAAAAGGACATCATTTTAGGTAAATGGTTTCCTCCGATCAGTGACAGAGGTAGGTGTTTCCAAATCTTCAATTCTTTTAATATTTTTCGTATAAGTGGTGAGTAATTTAAAAAATATATGGATAATGGCAATGCGCCCACCTTAATTCCCAAATATAAGAGATGTTGTTTAGGAATCGCAAAAGGAGTCGTACTCACCCACCTCCATTGTTTAATTGGGGTTATCAGCAGCATTTCACTTTTATCAAAGTTTATTTGGAGACCCGATACTTCTCCAAATTGTAAAAACAAACCATGTAGATACGGTAGGTCCATGTCCGGTCTTGAGGTGAACACCAATGTATCGTCTGCAAAAAATGCAGAACGTATCTCTTGAGTATGAAACTGTATGCCATGTAAATTTTTGCAATTTTCATTGACTCGTACTAATGTTTCCAAAGCTAAATTAAAAAGAAGCGGCAATAGCAGGCATCTCTGTCGAGTACCCCTTTCCAATAAAATGGAGTCAGATAAAAAACCAGGAATCCTGACTCGCGCAGTAGGGGATTTATACATTTCCAACAACAATTGGTAGTAAGGCGCTCTCCGCCCTATATGACTAAGCCACTGCAAATTAACACTATGAAAGGCCTTTTCTGCATCTATGCCCACCATCGCCAGATCTTCCATAGGATGTATCTTAGCATATTCCAATATGGCTAGAACCTTCCTAATATTAGTGGCTGCTGATCTTCCCTTGACAAAACACATTTGCGCTGGTGATATTATTTGTGTGAAAAACTTGGCCAATCTATCCGCCATAGCCAAGCTAATTTAAGGAGTTGAGAACAAGTAGATAAGTTTGTTTTATTACATTTTTACAGTAGAGTCTGCCTGCCCCCAAGGTTTCCATTTATAGGTTTAGTTCTTCTTCAAGCAGCCCTTTTACTTTAGCTGTATTTTGACAAAGTACAAAATAATTCTTTCAAAAATTCATATAAAGGCAAAATTCTATATAAAGTTTAGTTTTCAATGAAGCAGATCTAGAACACGTGTTGGATTTTTATTTCTGTTCCTCCACTTCCTGACGCGGTGGCAACTGATTCACCAGAGAGGGAATGAGGAAAATCAGGAGCAACACAGACAACTAAAAATTAGTTTTTCATTTTTTTGCTCTTTTAATTTTTAAGATTTAGAAACATTTTAGCAACCAAGTGTTTGTTCACACTACAGCGTGACTTTTAATGTGCAGCAACACGTTACAGTATGTCGCCATTCACTGCTAATCAAATCCAAACCATGTGCTGAAGATGCCATTGCTTTGTCTATTGTGATCCTAGCAATTATAAAGTGGGTGCCCCAAATGGCCATTCACTGCTAATCAAATCCAAACCATGTGCTGAAGATGCCATTGCTTTGTCTATTGTGATCCTAGCAATTATAAAGTGGGTGCCCCAAATGGAAAGCTCCCTGCACCCCTGACACGTGGAAGAGGTGCGTCCCTGGACGATTGTCTTACTCTAAAACCAGCCCAATGCACAGGTCCTGTTTTATTTTTGCATTGACAGACATTTCAACATGGGTGGAAATGCACCCAGTGCCTGAAAACACAGGTGCTGCCGGCAATGGGGTGCAGATGGAAAGAAAAATTTGTGGAGGTTTAAAAAAAATGCCTACAAAAAATCTCCTCATATTTAACCCTATAGATGGAGAAGTTGTATTTTCACCAACCAGGTGCAGTGTTGAGAATTGCAATAATATTATTTCTCAGTACAGTGCAATATAAGAGCTAAACCCTCCCTGTTTCCCCGCGGCGAGTATAAATCTATGGGGGTCATAGCCGCTGTTAAAGTGACAGTATCTGGGGGGGTGCTGCTGCCGTTACTCC
>NC_092858.1:174657043-174663806 GCF_032062135.1 Pyxicephalus adspersus
TTTTTTTTGCCTTCCTCTGGACCAACTATGTGTTATCGGGTTTTATATCTGGGATATGTTTATTTCCCTTGTGGTTGAACTTGATGGACTTATGTCTTTTTTCAACCTAAGCTACTATGTTACTATGTAATGAAAAGTTCATTTTTGGTATTGAGCATTAATAAATATATGAGTAATAAATACATATATTATTTTTTATCTATCTCAGCCAGTTGTTTGTACAATTGTCTATATATATTAGGCATGTATGTATTTTCTGTCTTTGGCAAGATCCATAGCGCTCCTTCCATAATCCGTATGGTAAATTGTGGCTCATTTACATATTAATAAGACGAGGAACAAAGTCAAGGTGATTATTCCTTCAGATGTACAGGCTGCAAGGATAAAACAAAAAGCATTCCAGTCATTCTTTTGTTATTATGTATACGTTGGGATTGTGTCATCTTCAGGGAGGGAAGGATAAATTCCCATATATGAACGTTCTGCTGCCAAAGAAATATTGAGATTCTCATTAATTGTGATGCATTAAAGAAACGATTTGTGACTTCAGCCTTCATTATTCAGTAATCATATAATTATTATATTGAAAATCTTTGCTTTTCAGGGCCCTGATATTACGGTAGTTACTCTGTAACGTTTGCAGCAGTGAGGTAACCACTGAAGTTCCATGAGCTTTGGAACTTGGCCTAGGATTTCTTTTTCATGGTATTTGTTGTCCAGTGTGAGTGCAGCACTTACAGGTACTCTGTGCAGTCCAATATTTGTGGTCACCTGATCACTTCTCTCCATTCCATGGCATTAGTATGGGGTCCTCCCTCACCCCGTTGTGCTTATAACAGCCTCTTATATCCTAGGGAAAGCTTCCTACAAGTCTGGTCTTGGAATTTTGTGCCTTTTCAGTCCACTTTATATGAGAAGGTCGAGTTTGCATTGGGCATACCAGTAGAGTTGAGGTCAGGACACCATAGCAAAGCTGGCACAGTCATAGTGAAACAGCAAAGGGCCCATCACCAAACTGTCACCAAAAGACTGGAGGAGCACAGATGTCTACGATGTCTTTGTATGCTTAACAGGACGCTTCAATGGAAACACATGGACTGGATTATTTGGAGGAGTGTCCATATATTTTGGCTATGTATTGTATTTATTACCTCTCAGTGATGGGCTTTTATCTTCTTAGAACTATAATTTTTGATGAGTGGTGAGCTTTTGCCATATTGAGCAATTATGCACAGCACAGATTTACCTGTGTGCAGCCTTCCTGTCCAGAACCTGTCATCACCTCACCAAAGGAAGTTGCCATCGTCACTAGCGGACTTCCAAAAGATCCTCTTCACCCATTGGATGGCCACTAGTGATGTAAGTTATGCACATGTGCAGGCATTACAATGTATCTGGTGCCTGGGTGTGTATGGAGCAGCGCCACACACAGAGCCGAGCACTACGCAGCAAAAAGCCATGAGGAGCCCAGACTTTATTATTGCACGTCTAATGACTTCTTGTTTTTCCGTCCTCTTTAAGCTTGGTATCTATCTAAAACTTTGTAGTCAACAGGGTGACAAAGCTGCTGTGCGATTTTATTGCAAACAACGGTGTCACCTTTTTAAAGGATCAACAGGTACTAAAACTGTTCCACAAGGGACTCAGAAGAACAAAACCTGTTGTGTTTGCTACTGAAAGACTATTTAAAATCACCTTAATGCTTCTTATGATTATTCTTCCTTGTAATGGAAATCCCCTCACATACAGCAAGCACGGAGCTGGCGTTATAAATAGCCAAATATCAGACTCAGGATTCCCCGGTGTTCATTTCTATGGAGTGAATTGTGTACATTTGTATTGGGTTTCCTGCTGCAAAGCACATGGTTCTCTGGTACACGGGGGAGTATACGCGTCAGCTATACAATACGGAGTAAACGCAAGACAGCCGGTGAGATGATCGCAGCGTTTCATCCCCCCCACTGAACTGAGTGCCTGTTAACCTCTAAACTGTTGGAGGAATCTGTGTCCTGCTGCCACTTCACAGTATGCTACAAATGTCATCCTATTCACAAGGACACAATACCAGATTAGGTAGAAAGTGTAGGATTCTTATTGCCGACCCCTTGCAGACTAGGTGGGTTTTATGCATATGTGACCTGAGACTAGTCAGGGCTGAATGGGGCAATGCAGGGACCCCCCACCACCACTTTGATTGACATTAAGGATTGCAAGAAGTTTCCTCATTTGCATTTGTCTGCAGTTGCAAATATTTTCTCCCTTGTCAAGGGCATCAAGTGCAAAGTTTCAACCAATTTCAGCACTGTCTGGTTTATGGACAGAGTAGGGTTGTCAACGGGCCCCTGAACATTCATTAGACCCTAGGCTGCTGCCTAGATTGTCTTTTATGACTCTAGTATTAAATAACTATTTGGCGTTGTTTGTTTACATCTAAGCAATAAATAGAATAACATAGCAATGTTTATATCCAAAAACAACAACAGAGGACCTGTTATTGTGCCCATTACACTCCCGTATGGAAGAACAGATGTGTGTTTGCCTCTTATGTAGTTTTTGGGGATAGCAGCCAATCACAAGACCTGAACACTGTCACATGATACAGGGGGGGTCATTACTCTCTGCAGGCACTTACAGCCATTATTTTGCGACAGCTGAGGGCAAAGGAAGAAGTAGTGGGGCAGCACTTTTCAGATAAGTAGGTGGGGGTGATCTTTGAAAAGACCTGGTCACTTTGCCTGGACCTGAGAAAGTCACTAGTTCCATAAAGAAAAATGACCGTAAAGGTTGCCAACAGTGGACCCCAAGTTTTTTTGTACATGCAGAACCAAAACTTATTTTTTTTAGTTTTGTATAGAGTAGGAAAGGGTAAACTCCCTGCCAGGTCATGTCTTGCTGTGTTTGTATCATTCAGAAATTTTCCCATCATTTCCTTTCTCAAAGCTGCAACTGAATATTAAAGAAAAATCTCCCAAATTTGGGGGAGTTCCTCTCTTGCACAATTGTCTCCAGAACCGGCTCCTCTTGCTGGAAGATTTCCCCCACCTTTTGTTCTGGTGGGAACACCACCTCTTGGACTTCCCCTCACTAGGTCAATAAATAGTCACCAAGACAAGTAGAGAGAGTAAATCTCCCTAACATGGATACGCCAGGTCTAACGTTACTCCATTCTATCCAAAAATAAACAAAAAGGTTCTGTCTAGAATTACCCTTTTATAATGAAGGATTGTGGAGGGATAGAAGGATATGGTTTCCAACAGGGACAGCACGAAGCTATGGAATCAGGAACTGAATATATTTATCCAACACTTTCCAACTTTGTAACAAATTCACTCATCTTAAAAGTCGTCCTATACCGGGCCTGTTTCAAGGTAGGAAAAACTGGGCGTTTGTCCTGGGCCCCCATCTTCTCCAGGGCCCTAATTCAAAGAATGGCAGGGGTGCAGGGAGCTTGAAGGCTGTGCATTTGGGGCTGCATTTTATATTTTCCCAGGTCCCTATTTTGTTCAAGACCATCTCCAATCCTATATACATTATAGGGAAATGCCTACTGGGACTGTTGAGGGCAATAATAGAAAGTTTTCATGTATACTCTGCAGCATTGACAGGGGGAAACATAATCCATAATGTATTTTATGCTATATTGGGATCAATTATTTAAAATGCAATAACAGAAAACCAGATGCTTGATTCCAAGGCTTCCATGGGCCACTTTTCCAAAGTAAACTGGCCTTGTGACAAATATATGTTCAGTGGAATACTGCTGGGCATGGACTGCCGAAGAATTAGGGAATATGTATTAGCAGTAAGCTAAACCGCAAAGCTCAGTGCCAACCAGCAACTGCAAAAGCAAACAGAGTCTGGGGATGTATTAATGGGGGATAAAACCATGGGATGCCAAGACAAAGAAAAAAAAGTACTTTGTTGGGCCGTATAACTAAAAAGCCCCAAACTGAGGTGGCTGTGCCCCAAAAATGACCCAGCAAAGGGCAATGTCTCCCTGTGCTCTTGAAGCTGAATTTCCCCCATTACTGACTTACCCTTCCTTTTTCTGCCCGGCTGCCATCTTGGTAGAGTAACAGGGCTTTGATTCCCTGATCTGTAGAAATGTCAGAAATCAGCAGAGATTATAGAGGAGGAAGAAGCATAAGTAATAAAAGCAGGGAGATCTTTTCTTACCAGGTTGTAAGGCACAGCTTCCCCTCCGGCAAGGAGAACGCCAGGCAGAACAGTGGTGACTGATGTGTAGCTGAAGCCAATACCTTTTTTATGTTGTAGAGTTGGGCTGTATGGCTTTTTAAGGGTTTCCTAATAGTGATAACAATAAACTGGGCATTTGTAATGTTTCCAAGGGGTGCCAGTGTGGGGTGACAGCTCTTAAAAACTTAAAGACTGGGACAAAGCATTTTCACTCTGTAACTGGAAATACTTGAAAAAGAAAACGCTTTCATGGCAGGATCACATGAGTTATTATTGAAGTTAAAGTACAAATCCTATATGGTAGGACTCTACTATCCCTTCATGGGATGTACAAACCTCATAAAGTAAGCAAAAACTTCCTTTACATTCCCTGACGAGCCCAATCCTCCTTCAAATTGCATCTCACATGTTCCCTCTCCCAGGCCCTGCAGATCACAGTGGGAGGGGTTCAGTGCTGTAATCCTATAATGTAGTGGGCGGGAGTGGGTGTGGCCAGCTGCTGATTGACAATATACAACCTTGTTAGTCAGCAGTGGCTATTCTAATAGACACACCCCCTGCAATATCTTCTTATCTGATTATAATACAAGCAGGACACGCTTACTTGGGAGTGACAACTCTACTTTAAATTCAGGAGCGATACAGCATTGTTGTCACCCCATCAAAGGAAGCAACCTCAGCTAGATTTTACTGGCAGGATTATCAGATATTTGTGGGATTTTGCAAGTGCAGATGGGCTGATAAATATAGGCTACCGCACATACACAGGAGAATTTTTTTTAGTGGATTATATTGGTGGTTTCTTATGGCTCATACAGAGCCTAGTGGTGGCCCGTGGAACTGCACACAGACCAGGTTCCCTTGTCCTGACCACTAAGAGTCAAAGCTCTGCTATGGGGACTTTCCGATGGCTTTCACAGACGGGCCTGGAAATTCTCGCCCTGCACATGCTGCTGCTGGATCTGGTGGGTGGCTGAATCATCCCAATGGTATTCAAAGGGAACCAGCTGCTGAGAATATTAAAATGCAAGCGTGTATTCCTCAAGAGAGACAGGAGCATCTGCAAACTTTCCCTATCTTGATAGTACAGATAATCCCAGAGAGAGCTCCGTGCGCCAGATTTAACTCTGCACTTATCTCTCCGTATTGGCTTCCTGCTCGGGGAGCTCCCGAAATTAATTCCTCAATGTAAAGCTGCACAATTGCTGGAGCTATAATATTATTATTACCATCATGGTGTAAATATGGGGTAACAGGTGTATTCTGTGCACCTGTCAGCAGTTCTGATTTCAGCCACTAGGTGTCACCTCTAATTCCACCCCCTTCTTCCTGTGTAATTAGCTTGCGGTCAGCGGGTTAGGGGTAATCTCACTAAAAATAGATAATTCAGTTTTTGGTATTTGGATTAAAGTGGACCTAATATTACCACTCACAGAGATGACAGAAGTCCTTGTGATGATGGACAGAGCCATCTTTGTTTAGGCATCATAAAGGATCATTATCTTTCTGGATTGAAATGATATGATCATTTCTATGTCTGTGCACAAATCTCTCACAGATCTGCCGTCCTGTGTTTCCTTGCCTTGTGACCTGCTAGAAAGTTACAATGTTGCAGTCAGAAGACGGGGGGGAGGGGGGAGACTAAGAAAATTCTTCTCCTGCCTGCAGCAGATTGATGACATTATCAGAGCCTAGGCAAAGTCACTGGATACTAAGTGTGGATTTTTAATGATAAAAACGAGGCCGCATAATTGTAATATGCAGATTTATTATGTCCATTTTCAAGCTTGTGGTTTTTGGTAGTGACTTTAGAGGTGGTGAGGTCTACTCTTCCCATTACAAGGATTTCTGTATTTGTTGTAAATAATGCAAACGGCCTGCTTTATAGATGTGGTCAGGGGTGGGGGTGTAGATTTGGGGGGAGGCAGGGTCACATGACCTAGGTGGATGTACCCAGACTCACCATGCAATATCGGATACATAACTTCCAAATCTGCAGCTTTTAATAAAGTAATCCTAGTGATCCTGCCATAAGTGCCTTGTTTGGGAACATCCTGTTTTGGAGTGACACCCATCTACGTTATTTTTTTAAGACCTCAATATAATTCTTTGCTGGAGTTATAAAGCCCTTCCTACAATTCAGATCATGATACGATATATGGGGACACATTACATGGACTCAGTGCCATGTAACTATCATTTCTCTCACTGACTGTACTTGAAAACATTAAAATCAGCTAATTAAACCCTTTCAGGAGATGAGAATTATAGAGATGTGAAATATATCATAATTACAGGCTTGTGGTATGACAGACAACCCTCACCTGAATCCCACAGCCAGCCAATCAGGAGCATTCTGTGTGCCAGGTATAGGCATCACCGAGGGCTTACACTCTAATGTCCCCCACGGTCACACACTATTTATAGAGCTCTGAGATATACCATGATGCTGTACAGAGAACACTTGAGTCACCCCCATCAGTCTCTGTACTGGGGAGCTGACACTCTAATGTCCCCCCACAGTCACACACTATTATTATACATTTATATAGCTCTGACATATACC